>NW_027094262.1:5000-143971 GCF_029207755.1 Chamaea fasciata | reverse complement strand
TCCCCTTGGTGTCCCTGGGGTACCCTGGCTGTCCCTTATGTGTCCCTGGGGGTGCCCAGGGTGTCCCTGGGGTGCCTTGCTGTCCCCTAGGTGTCCCTGGGAGTGCCCTGCCTTTCCCCGAGGTGTCCCTGGGGGTGCCCTGGCTGTCCTCTAGGTGTCCCTGGGGGTTCCCTGGCTGTCCCCTAGTTGTCCCTGGGGGAGCCCTGGCTGACCCTAGGGTGCCCTGCCTGTCCCCTAGGTGTCCCTGGGAGTGCCCTGGCTGTCACCTAGGTGTCCCTGGGGGTCCCTGGCTGTCCCCTAGTTGTCCCTGGGGGAGCCCTGGCTGTCCCAAGGGTGCCCTGCCTGTCCCCTAGGTGTCCCTGGGAGTGCCCTGGCTGTCCCTAGGTGTCCCTGGGGGTGCCCTGGGTGTCCCTCTGGGTGCCCTGGCTGTCCCCTAGGTGTCCCTGGGGTCCCCTGGGTGTCCCCGGGGGTGCCCTGGCTGTTCCTGTGGTGCCCTGGCTGTCTTCTAGGTGTCCCTGGGGGGCCCTGGCTGTCCCCTAGGTGTCCCCTGGGGTGCCCTGGCTGTCCTGGGGTGGCCCAGGCTTTCCTATAGGTGTCCCTGGGGGTGCCCTGGGCTGTCCCCTAGGTGTCCCCAGGGCTGCCCTGGCTGTCCCATAGGTGTCCCTGGGGTGCCCTGCTGTCCCTTAGGTGTCCTGGGGTTCCCTGGCTATCTGTGGGGTGCCGTGGCTGCCTCTGGGTTGCCCTTGATGTCCCCTAGGTGTCCCTGGGGTGCCCTGAGTGTCCCTGGGGTGCCCTGGCTGTCCCCTAGGTGTCCTTGGGGTGCCTTGCTGGCCCCAAGGCGTCCCTGGGGTGCCCTGGCTGTCCCTAGGTGGGTCCCTGGGGGTGCCCTGGCTGTCCCTGAAGGTCCCTGGCTGTCCCATAGGTGTCCCTAGGGGTACCCTGGCTGTCCCTGGGGTGCCCTGGCTATCCCCTAGGTGTCCCTGGGGTGCCGTGGCTGTCCCCTTGGTGTCCCTGGGGGTGACCTCCCTGTCCCCTAGGTGTCCTGGAGGTGCCCTGGCTGTCCCCTTGGTGTCCCTGGGGGTGCCCTGGCTGTCCCATAGGTGTCCCTGGAGGTGCCCTGGCTGTCCCCTTGGTGTCCCTGGGGGTGCCCTGGCTGTCCCATAGGTGTCCCTGGAGGTGCCCTAGCTGTCCCCTAGGTGTCCCTGGGAGTGCCCTGGCTGTCCCCCTAGGTGTCCCTGGGGGTGCCCTGGGTGTCCCTCTGGGTGCCCTGGCTGTCCCCTAGGTGTCCCTGGGGTCCCCTGGGTGTCCCCGGGGGTGCCTTGGCTGTTCCTGTGGTGCCCTGGCTGTCTTCTAGGTGTCCTTGGGGGTGCCCTGGCTGTCCCGTAGGTGTCCCAGGGCTGCCCTGGCTGTCCCATAGGTGTCCCTGGGGGTGCCCTGGCTGTTCCTTAGTGTCCCTGGGGGTGCCCTGGCTGTCCCTTAGGTGTCCCTGGGGGTTCCCTGGCTATCTGTGGGGTGCGTGGCTGCCTCTGGGGTGCCCTTGATGTCCCCTAGGTGTCCCTGGGGTGCCCTGAGTGTCCCTGTGGGTGCCCTGCCTGTCCCTAGGTGTCCTGGGGGGTGCCCTGGCTGTCCCTCTAGGTGTCCTGGAGTGCCCTGGCTGTCCCCTAGGTGTCCCTTGGGGTCCACGGGCTGTCCACTGGTTGTCCCTTGGGGGACCTGACTGTCCCTGGGATGCCCTGGCTGTCCTCTAGGTGTCCCTTGGGGTCCACGGGCTGTCACTAGGGTTCCCTTGGGGGGACCTGACTGTCCCTGGGATGCCCTGGCTGTCCCCTAGGTGTCCCTGGGGGTGCCCTGGCTGTCCCCTAGTTGTCCCTGGGGTGCCCTGGCTGTCTCTTAGGTGTCCCTGTGGGTGCCCTGGCTGTCCCCTAGGTGTCCCTGGGGTGCCCTGGCTGTCCTTTAGGTGTCCCCTGGGGGTGCCCTGGCTGTCCCCTAGGTGTCCCTGCCTCGCTCGTATCCTCGACTCCGCCTCCGGCGCCATGGTGACACCCCTCCCAGTCTGGACCAGTGTGGCCACACCCCCTCCCCTGGGGCCATTAGACCCATCCCAGTAAGACCAGTAAGGCACCGTGTGCCCACCATCGACCCCCACACGCCTGCCCAGTTCGTCCCAGTCCACTCCCCGTCCATCCCAGTTCTCTCTGATCACCCTCCCAGTGCTCCCAGTCCATCCCAGTCCCGCAGGTGCTGGTGCTTGTGGCTTGATCAGCTGGTGCCTGTCCGCAACGTGGAGCGGGTCAAATGAGGCCTCAGGGGGAGGGGGGGGCGGATTTTTGGGGGGTCCTGGGGGTCCCGAGTTGTCCTGGAGGGGTTTGGGGGGTCTGCGGGGAGTCTCAAGGGGCTGCTGTGGTGTTTTTTCCGGGGATCTTCGGGGAGGTTTGGGCGGCCCATTTGAGGCATCAAAGGAACCTGAGGAGGGTTTTGCGGGCTCCTGGAGGTCGGGGGGGCCCTGGGGGTGGTTTGGGGGGCACTGGGGGGTTCCAGCCCGTGACCCCCCCCCGTTTTTGACCCCCCCCCCCCCCCCCCGAGCTGTTTCGGTCTCATCGACGCCCTCCTGAAGCCCAAGGGGGGTGGGCGCTGGCCCCCCCCGCTGCCCCTCCCCCTGCCACCCCCGCGACGCCCTGCAGGTGAGGGACCCCCAAAAACCCCTCCCCCAGACCCCAAATTCACCCCTGGGACCCCAAAAAACCCCCAAAACCTCTCCCCGGACCCCAAATTCACCCCTGAGGCCCCAAAAAACCCCCAAACCCCTCCCCATGAACCCCAAATCCACCCCTGGGACCCTCCAAAACCTCCCCAGGACCCCAGATCCACCCCGGGACCCCCAAATCCATCCCTTGGACCCCCAAAAAACCCCCAAATCCATCCCTGGACCCCCCAAAACCTCCCTTCAAACCCCAAATTCACCCCTCGGACCTCCAGAATCCTTCCACAGGGACCCTCAGGGGTCGTTCCCCCACGAAAAGTGCGGGAAACGTGAGGGGAGAAAAAGGGCGGGAAACGTGAGGGGAGAAAAAGGGCGGGAGGCAGATAAGTGGAGGGGATCAATGGAATTTTGGGGGGGGTCAGCGACGCTGAGGAAGGATCAATGGAATATTGGGGGGGCATCAATGACATTGGGGGGGGTCAGTGACACTCGGTGGGGATCAATGATGCTGTGGGGGGGTCGATATCAGCTCGGGGGGCGGCCATGGGTTTTTGGGGGGGCCGCAAACGCAGGCAGCCGTGCTGGGTTTGGAGCGGGGGGGCCCCTTCAACCTCTTGGGGGGGCCCTGGCTGTCCCCTGGCTGTACCTGGGGGGTGCCCTGCCTGTCCCCTAGGTGTCCCTGGGGATGCCCTGGAGTCCCTGGGGGTGCCCTGGCTGTCCCTGGGGGTCCCTGGCTGTCCCCTAGGTGTCCCTGGGGTGCCCTGGCTTTCCCTGGGGTGCCCTGGCTGTCCCTAGGTGTCCTTGGGGTGCCTTGCTGTCCCCAAGGCGTCCCTGGGGTGCCCTGGCTGTCCCCTAGGTGTCCCTGGGGGTGCCCTGGCTGTCCCTGGGGGTCCCTGGCTGTCCCATAGGTGTCCCTAGGGGTGCCTTGTCTGTCCCTGGGGGGGCCCTGGCTGTCCCCTAAGTGTCCCTGGGGGTGCCCTGGCTGTCCCTGGTGTGCCCTAGCTGTCCCCTACGTGTCCCTGGGGGTGCCCTGGGTGTCCCTGAGGTGCTCTAGGGGTGCCCCGGCTGTCCCTGGGGGTACCCTGGCTGTCCCCTAGGGGTCCCTGGGGGTACCTGGCTGTCCCTGGGGGTACCCTGGCTGTCCCCTAGGTGTCCCTGGGGGTGACCTGCCTGTCCCCTAGGTGTCCCTGGAGGTGCCCTGGCTGTCCCCTTGGTGTCCCTGGGGGTGCCCTGGCTGTCCCATAGGTGTCCCTGGAGGTGCCCTGGCTGTCCCCTTGGTGTCCCTGGGGGTGCCCTGGGTGTCCCTGGAGGTGCCCCGGCTGTCTCCTTGGTGTCCCTGGGGGTTCCCTGGCTGTCCCCTAGTTGTCCCTGGGGGAGCCCTGGCTGACCCTAGGGTGCCCTGCCTGTCCCCCTAGGTGTCCCTGGGAGTGCCCCCCCCCTGGCTGTCACCTAGGTGTCCCTGGGGGTCCCTGGCTGTCCCCTAGTTGTCCCTGGGGGAGCCCTGGCTGTCCCAAGGGTGCCCTGCCTGTCCCCTAGGTGTCCCTTGGGAGTGCCCTGGCTGTCCCCTAGGTGTCCCCTGGGGGTGCCCTGGGTGTCCCTCTGGGTGCCCTGGCTGTCCCCTAGGTGTCCCTGGGGGTCCCCTGGGTGTCCCCGGGGGTGCCCTGGCTGTTCCTGTGGTGCCCTGGGCTGTCTTCTAGGTGTCCCTGGGGGGGCCCTGGCTGTCCCCTAGGTGTCCCTGGGGTGCCCTGGCTGTCCCTGGGGGTGCCCAGGCTTTCATATAGGTGTCCCTGGGGGTGCCCTGGCTGTCCCCTAGGTGTCCCAGGGCTGCCCTGGCTGTCCCATAGGTGTCCCTGGGGGGTGCCCTGGCTGTTCCTTAGGTGTCCCTGGGGGTTCCCTGGCTATCTGTGGGGTGCCGTGGCTGCCTCTGGGGTGCCCTTGATGTCCCCTAGGTGTCCCTGGGGTGCCCTGAGTGTCCCTGTGGGTGCCCTGGCTGTCCCCTAGGTGTCCCTGGGGTTCCCTGGCTGTCCCTGGGGTGCCCAGGCTTTCCTATAGGTGTCCCTGGGGGTGCCCTGGCTGTCCCGTAGGTGTCCCAGGGCTGCCCTGGCTGTCCCATAGGTGTCCCTGGGGGTGCCCTGGCTGTTACTTAGGTGTCCCTGGGGGTGCCCTGGCTGTCCCTTAGGTGTCCCTGGGGGTTCCCTGGCTATCTGTGGGGTGCCGTGGCTGCCTCTGGGGTGCCCTTGATGTCCCCTAGGTGTCCCTGGGGTGCCCTGAGTGTCCCTGGGGTGCCCTGGCTGTCCCCTAGGTGTCCTTGGGGTGCCTTGCTGGCCCCAAGGCGTCCCTGGGGTGCCCTGGCTGTCCCCTAGGTGTCCCTGGGGGTTCCCTGGCTGTCCCTGAAGGTCCCTGGCTGTCCCATAGGTGTCCCTAGGGGTGCCTTGTCTGTCCCTGGGGGGGCCCCTGGGTGTACCCTGGTGTCCTCTGGGAGGGCCCTGGCTGTCCCCCTAAGTGTCCCTGGGGGTGCTCTGGTGTCCCTGGGGATGCCCTGGCTGT
The DNA here is from genome assembly GCF_029207755.1 of Chamaea fasciata. Lineage (NCBI taxonomy): Eukaryota > Metazoa > Chordata > Aves > Passeriformes > Sylviidae > Chamaea > Chamaea fasciata. Next base: position 138,723 of record NW_027094262.1, on the reverse strand, counting down.
CCCCTAGCTGTCCCTGGGGGTGCCCTGGGTGTCCTGGGGTGCCCTGGCTGTCCCCTAGGTGTCCCTGGGGGTGCCCTGGCTGTCCCTGGTGTGCCCTAGCTGTCCCCTACGTGTCCCTGGGGGTGCCCTGGGTGTCCTGAGGTGCTCTAGGGGTGCCCCGGCTGTCCCTGGGGGTGCCCAGGCTGTCCCCTAGGGGTCCCTGGGGGTACCCTGGCTGTCCCTGGGGTGCCCTGGCTGTCCCCTAGGTGTCCCTGGGGTGCCGTGGCTGTCCCCTTGGTGTCCCTGGGGGGTGACCTCCCTGTCCCCTAGGTGTCCCTGGAGGTGCCCTGGCTGTCCCCTTGGTGTCCCTGGGGGTGCCCTGGCTGTCCCCATAGGTGTCCCTGGAGGTGCCCTGGCTGTCCCCTTGGTGTCCCTGGGGGTGCCCTTGGTGTCCCTGGGGTGCCCTGGCTGTCCCCTAGGTGTCCCCGGGGATGCCCTGGCTATCCCTGGGGGGCCCCTGGCTGTCCCTGGGGTGCCCTAGCTGTCCCCCTAGGTGTCCCTGGGGAGTGCCCTGGCTGTCCCCTAGGTGTCCCTGGGGGTGCCCTGGGTGTCCCTCTGGGTGCCCTGGCTGTCCCCTAGGTGTCCCTGGGGTCCCCTGGGTGTCCCCGGGGTGCCCTGGCTGTTCCTGTGGTGCCCTGGCTGTCTTCTAGGTGTCCCTGGGGGGCCCTGGCTGTCCCCTCGGTGTCCCTGGGGGTGCCCCAAGGTTTCCCCTAGGTGTCCCTGGGGGTGCCCTGGGTGTCCCTGGGGTGCCCTGGCTGTCCCGTAGGTGTCCAGGGCTGCCCTGGCTGTCCCATAGGTGTCCCTGGGGGTGCCCTGGCTGTTCCTTAGGTGTCCCTGGGGGTGCCCTGGCTGTCCCTTAGTGTCCCTGGGGGTTCCCTGGCTATCTGTGGGGTGCCGTGGCTGCCTCTGGGGTGCCCTTGATGTCCCCTAGGTGTCCCTGGGGTGCCCTGAGTGTCCCCTGTGGGTGCCCTGCCTGTCCCCTAGGTGTCCCTGGGGGTGCCCTGGCTGTCCTCTAGTGTCCCTGGAGTGCCCTGGCTGTCCCCTAGGTGTCCCTTGGGGTCCACGGGCTGTCCACTAGGTGTCCCTTGGGGGGACCTGACTGTCCCTGGGATGCCCTGGCTGTCCCCTAGGTGTCCCTGGGGTGCCCTGGCTGTCCCCTAGTTGTCCCTGGGGTGCCCTGGCTGTCTCTTAGGTGTCCTGTGGGTGCCCTGGCTGTCCCCTAGGTGTCCCTGGGGTGCCCTGGCTGTCCTTTAGGTGTCCCTGGGGGTGCCCTGGCTGTCCCCTAGGTGTCCCTGCCTCGCTCGTATCCTCGACTCCGCCTCCGGCGCCATGGTGACACCCCTCCCAGTCTGGACCAGTGTGGCCACACCCCCTCCCCTGGGGCCATTAGACCCATCCCAGTACAGACCAGTAAGGCACCGTGTGCCCACCATCGACCCCACACACGCCTGCCAGTTCGTCCCAGTCACTCCCCGTCACATCCCAGTTCTCTCTGATCACCCTCCCAGTGCTCCCAGTCCATCCCAGTCCCGCAGGTAGCTGGTGCTTGTGGCTTGATCAGCTGGTGCCTGTCCGCAACGTGGAGCGGGTCAAATGAGGCCTCAGGGGGAGGGGGGGGCGGATTTTGGGGGGTCCTGGGGTCCCGAGTTGTCCTGGAGGGGTTTGGGGGGGGTCTGCGGGGAGTCTCAAGGGGCTGCTGTGGGTGTTTTTCGGGGATCTTCGGGAGGTTTGGGCGCCCATTTGAGGCATCAAAGGAACCTGAGGAGGGTTTTGCGGGCTCCTGGAGGTCGGGGGGGCCCTGGGGTGGTTTGGGGGGCACTGGGGGGGTTCCAGCCCCGTGACCCCCCCCCGTTTTTGACCCCCCCCCCCCCCCCCGAGCTGTTTCGGTCTCATCGACGCCCTCCTGAAGCCCAAGGGGGGGTGGGCGCTGGGCCCCCCCCGCTGCCCCCTCCCCCTGCCACCCCCCGCGACGCCCTGCAGGTGAGGGACCCCCAAAAACCCCTCCCCAGACCCCAAATTCACCCCTGGGACCCCAAAAAACCCCCAAAACCTCTCCCCGGACCCCAAATTCACCCCTGAGGCCCCAAAAAACCCCCAAACCCCTCCCCATGAACCCCAAATCCACCCCTGGGACCCTCCAAAACCTCCCCAGGACCCCAGATCCACCCCGGGACCCCCAAATCCATCCCTTGGACCCCCAAAAAACCCCCAAATCCATCCCTGGGACCCCCCAAAACCTCCCTTCAAACCCCAAATTCACCCCTCGGACCTCCAGAATCCTTCCACAGGACCCCTCAGGGGTCGTTCCCCACGAAAAAGTGCGGGAAACGTGAGGGGAGAAAAAGGGCGGGAAACGTGAGGGGAGAAAAAGGGCGGGATCAAGTGGAGGGGATCAATGGAATTTTGGGGGGGGTCAGCGACGCTGAGGAAGGATCAATGGAATATTGGGGGGGCATCAATGACATTGGGGGGGGTCAGTGACACTCGGGTGGGGATCAATGATGCTGTGGGGGGGTCGATATCAGCTCGGGGGGCGGCCATGGGTTTTTGGGGGGGCCGCAACGCAGGCAGCCGTGCTGGGTTTGGAGCGGGGGGGCCCCTTCAACCTCTGGGGGGGCCATGGCTGTCCCCTGGCTGTACCTGGGGGTGCCCTGCCTGTCCCCTAGGTGTCCCTGGGGATGCCCTGGAGTCCCTGGGGGTGCCCTGGCTGTCCCTGGGGGTCCCTGGCTGTCCCCTAGGTGTCCCTGGGGTGCCCTGGCTTTCCCTGGGGTGCCCTGGCTGTCCCCTAGGTGTCCCTGGGGGTGCCCTGGCTGTCCCTGGGGGTCCCTGGCTGTCCCATAGGTGTCCCTAGGGGTGCCTTGTCTGTCCCTGGGGGGGCCCTGGCTGTCCCCTAAGTGTCCCTGGGGGTGCCCTGGCTGTCCCTGGTGTGCCCTAGCTGTCCCCTACGTGTCCCTGGGGGTGCCCTGGGTGTCCCTGAGGTGCTCTAGGGGTGCCCCGGCTGTCCCTGGGGGTACAGTGGCTGTCCCCTAGGGGTCCCTGGGGGTACCCTGGCTGTCCCTGGGGGTACCCTGGCTGTCCCCTAGGTGTCCCTGGGGGTGACCTGCCTGTCCCCTAGGTGTCCCTGGAGGTGCCCTGGCTGTCCCCTTGGTGTCCCTGGGGGTGCCCTGGCTGTCCCATAGGTGTCCCTGGAGGTGCCCTGGCTGTCCCCTTGGTGTCCCTGGGGGTGCCCTGGGTGTCCCTGGAGGTGCCCTGGCTGTCTCCTTGGTGTCCCTGGGGGTTCCCTGGCTGTCCCCTAGTTGTCCCTGGGGGAGCCCTGGCTGACCCTAGGGTGCCCTGCCTGTCCCCTAGGTGTCCCTGGGAGTGCCCTGGCTGTCACCTAGGTGTCCCTGGGGGTCCCTGGCTGTCCCCTAGTTGTCCCTGGGGGAGCCCTGGCTGTCCCAAGGGTGCCCTGGCTGTCCCCTAGGTGTCCCTGGGAGTGCCCTGGCTGTCCCCTAGATGTCCCTGGGGGTGCCCTGGGTGTCCCTCTGGGTGCCCTGGCAGTCCCCTAGGTGTCCCTGGGGTGCCCTGGCTGTCCCGTAGGTGTCCCAGGGCTGCCCTGGCTGTCCCATAGCTGTCCCTGGGGGTGCCCTGGCTGTTACTTAGGTGTCCCTGGGGGTGCCCTGGCTGTCCCTTAGGTGTCCCTGGGGGTTCCCTGGCTATCTGTGGGGTGCCGTGGCTGCCTCTGGGGTGCCCTTGATGTCCCCTAAGTGTCCCTGGGGTGCCCTGAGTAACCCTGGGGTGCCCTGGCTGTCCCCTAGGTGTCCTTGGGGTGCCTTGCTGGCCCCAAGGCGTCCCTGGGGTGCCCTGGCTGTCCCCTAGGTGTCCCTGGGGGTGCCCTGGCTGTCCCTGAAGGTCCCTGGCTGTCCCATAGGTGTCCCTAGGGGTGCCTTGTCTGTCCCTGGGGGGGCCCTGGGTGTACCCTGGTGTCCCTGGGAGGGCCCTGGCTGTCCCCTAAGTGTCCCTGGGGGTGCTCTGGTGTCCCTGGGGATGCCCTGGCTGTCCCCTAGCTGTCCCTGGGGGTGCCCTGGGTGTCCCTGGGGTGCCCTGGCTGTCCCCTAGGTGTCCCTGGGGGTGCCCTGGCTGTCCCTGGTGTGCCCTAGCTGTCCCCTACGTGTCCCTGGGGGTGCCCTGGGTGTCCCTGAGGTGCTCTAGGGGTGCCCCGGCTGTCCCTGGGGGTGCCCAGGCTGTCCCCTAGGGGTCCCTGGGGGTACCCTGGCTGTCCCTGGGGTGCCCTGGCTGTCCCCTACGTGTCCCTGGGGTGCCGTGGCTGTCCCCTTGGTGTCCCTGGGGGTGACCTCCCTGTCCCCTAGGTGTCCCTGGAGGTGCCCTGGCTGTCCCCTTGGTGTCTCTGGGGGTGCCCTGGCTGTCCCATAGGTGTCCCTGGAGGTGCCCTGGCTGTCCCCTTGGTGTCCCTGGGGGTGCCCTTGGTGTCCCTGGGGTGCCCTGGCTGTCCCCTAGGTGTCCCCGGGGATGCCCTGGCTATCCCTGGGGGGCCCCTGGCTGTCCCTGGGGTGCCCTAGCTGTCCCCTAGGTGTCCCTGGGAGTGCCCTGGCTGTCCCCTAGGTGTCCCTGGGGGTGCCCTGGGTGTCCCTCTGGGTGCCCTGGCTGTCCCCTAGGTGTCCCTGGGGTCCCCTGGGTGTCCCCGGGGGTGCCCTGGCTGTTCCTGTGGTGCCCTGGCTGTCTTCTAGGTGTCCCTGGGGGGCCCTGGCTGTCCCCTCGGTGTCCCTGGGGGTGCCCTGGGTGTCCCCTAGGTGTCCCTGGGGGTGCCCTGGGTGTCCCTGGGGTGCCCTGGCTGTCCCGTAGGTGTCCCAGGGCTGCCCTGGCTGTCCCATAGGTGTCCCTGGGGGTGCCCTGGCTGTTCCTTAGGTGTCCCTGGGGGTGCCCCGGCTGTCCCTTAGGTGTCCCTGGGGGTTCCCTGGCTATCTGTGGGGTGCCGTGGCTGCCTCTGGGGTGCCCTTGATGTCCCCTAGGTGTCCCTGGGGTGCCCTGAGTGTCCCTGTGGGTGCCCTGCCTGTCCCCTAGGTGTCCCTGGGGGTGCCCTGGCTGTCCTCTAGGTGTCCCTGGAGTGCCCTGGCTGTCCCCTAGGTGTCCCTTGGGGTCCACGGGCTGTCCACTGGTTGTCCCTTGGGGGGACCTGACTGTCCCTGGGGTGCCCTGGCTGTCCCCTAGGTGTCCCTTGGGGTCCACGGGCTGTCCACTAGGTGTCCCTTGGGGGGACCTGACTGTCCCTGGGATGCCCTGGCTGTCCCCTAGGTGTCCCTGGGGGTGCCCTGGCTGTCCCCTAGTTGTCCCTGGGGTGCCCTGGCTGTCTCTTAGGTGTCCCTGGGGGTGCCCTGGCTGTCCCCTAGGTGTCCCAGGGCTGCCCTGGCTGTCTTTTAGGTGTCCCTGGGGGTGCCCTGACTGTCCCCTAGGGGTACCTTGTCTGTCCCTGGGGGGGCCCTGGCTGTCTTCCTAGGTGTCCCTGTGGGTGCCCTGGCTGTCCCCTAGGTGTCCCTGGGGTGCCCTGGCTGTCCTTTAGGTGTCCCTGGGGGTGCCCTGGCTGTCCCCTAGGTGTCCCTGCCTCGCTCGTATCCTCGACTCCGCCTCCGGCGCCATGGTGACACCCCTCCCAGTCTGGACCAGTGTGGCCACACCCCCTCCCCTGGGGCCATTAGACCCATCCCAGTACAGACCAGTAAGGCACCGTGTGCCCACCATCGACCCCCACACGCCTGCCAGTTCGTCCCAGTCCACTCCCCGTCCATCCCAGTTCTCTCTGATCACCCTCCCAGTGCTCCCAGTCCATCCCAGTCCCGCAGGTGCTGGTGCTTGTGGCTTGATCAGCTGGTGCCTGTCCGCAACGTGGAGCGGGTCAAATGAGGCCTCAGGGGGAGGGGGGGGGCGGATTTTGGGGGGTCCTGGGGGTCCCGAGTTGTCCTGGAGGGGTTTGGGGGGTCTGCGGGGAGTCTCAAGGGGCTGCTGTGGGTGTTTTTCGGGGATCTTCGGGAGGTTTGGGCGGCCCATTTGAGGCATCAAAGGAACCTGAGGAGGGTTTTGCGGGCTCCTGGAGGTCGGGGGGGCCCTGGGGGTGGTTTGGGGGGCACTGGGGGGTTCCAGCCCGTGACCCCCCCCCCGTTTTTGACCCCCCCCCCCCCCGAGCTGTTTCGGTCTCATCGACGCCCTCCTGAAGCCCAAGGGGGGGTGGGCGCTGGGCCCCCCCCGCTGCCCCCTCCCCCTGCCACCCCCGCGACGCCCTGCAGGTGAGGGACCCCCAAAAACCCCTCCCCAGACCCCAAATTCACCCCTGGGACCCCAAAAAACCCCCAAAACCTCTCCCCGGACCCCAAATTCACCCCTGAGGCCCCAAAAAAACCCCCAAACCCCTCCCCATGAACCCCAAATCCACCCCTGGGACCCCCCAAAACCTCCCCAGGACCCCAGATCCACCCCGGGACCCCCAAATCCATCCCTTGGACCCCCAAAAACCCCCAAATCCATCCCTGGGACCCCCCAAAACCTCCCTTCAAACCCCAAATTCACCCCTCGGACCTCCAGAATCCTTCCACAGGACCCCTCAGGGGTCGTTCCCCACGAAAAAGTGCGGGAAACGTGAGGGGAGAAAAAGGGCGGGAAACGTGAGGGGAGAAAAAGGGCGGGATCAAGTGGAGGGGATCAATGGAATTTTGGGGGGGGTCAGCGACGCTGAGGAAGGATCAATGGAATATTGGGGGGGGCATCAATGACATTGGGGGGGTCAGTGACACTCGGGTGGGGATCAATGATGCTGTGGGGGGGTCGATATCAGCTCGAGGGGCGGCCATGGGTTTTTGGGGGGCCGCAACGCAGGCATCCGTGCTGGGTTTGGAGCGGGGGGGCCCCTTCAACCTCTGGGGGGGCCATGGCTGTCCCCTGGCTGTACCTGGGGGTGCCCTGCCTGTCCCCTAGGTGTCCCTGGGGATGCCCTGGAGTCCCTGGGGGTGCCCTGGCTGTCCCTGGGGGTCCCTGGCTGTCCCCTAGGTGTCCCTGGGGTGCCCTGGCTTTCCCTGGGGTGCCCTGGCTGTCCCCTAGGTGTCCTTGGGGTGCCTTGCTGTCCCCAAGGCGTCCCTGGGGTGCCCTGGCTGTCCCCTAGCTGTCCCTGGGGGTGCCCTGGCTGTCCCTGGGGGTCCCTGGCTGTCCCATAGGTGTCCCTAGGGGTGCCTTGTCTGTCCCTGGGGGGGCCCTGGGTGTACCCTGGTGTCCCTGGGAGGGCCCTGGCTGTCCCCTAGGTGTCCCTGGGGGTGCCCTGGCTGTCCCTGGTGTGCCCTAGCTGTCCCCTACGTGTCCCTGGGGGTGCCCTGGGTGTCCCTGAGGTGCTCTAGGGGTGCCCCGGCTGTCCCTGGGGGTACCCTGGCTGTCCCCTAGGGGTCCCTGGGGGTACCCTGGCTGTCCCTGGGGGTACCCTGGCTGTCCCCTAGGTGTCCCTGGGGGTGACCTGCCTGTCCCCTAGGTGTCCCTGGAGGTGCCCTGGCTGTCCCCTTGGTGTCCCTGGGGGTGCCCTGGCTGTCCCATAGGTGTCCCTGGAGGTGCCCTGGCTGTCCCCTTGGTGTCCCTGGGGGGGCCCTGGCTGTCCCTGGGGTGCCCTAGCTGTCCCCTAGGTGTCCCTGGGGGTGCCCTGGCTGTCCCCTTGGTGTCCCTGGGGTACCCTGGCTGTCCCTTATGTGTCCCTGGGGGTGCCCAGGGTGTCCCTGGGGTGCCCTAGCTGTCCCCTAGGTGTCCCTGGGAGTGCCCTGGCTGTCCCCTAGGTGTCCCTGGGGGTGCCCTGGGTGTCCCTCTGGGTGCCCTGGCTGTCCCCTAGGTGTCCCTGGGGTCCCCTGGGTGTCCCCGGGGGTGCCCTGGCTGTTCCTGTGGTGCCCTGGCTGTCCCCTCGGTGTCCCTGGGGGTGCCCTGGGTGTCCCCTAGGTGTCCCTGGGGGTGCCCTGGGTGTCCCTGGGGTGCCCTGGCTGTCCCGTAGGTGTCCCAGGGCTGCCCTGGCTGTCCCATAGGTGTCCCTGGGGGTGCCCTGGCTGTTCCTTAGGTGTCCCTGGGGGTGCCCCGGCTGTCCCTTAGGTGTCCCTGGGGGTTCCCTGGCTATCTGTGGGGTGCCGTGGCTGCCTCTGGGGTGCCCTTGATGTCCCCTAGGTGTCCCTGGGGTGCCCTGAGTGTCCCTGTGGGTGCCCTGCCTGTCCCCTAGGTGTCCCTGGGGGTGCCCTGGCTGTCCTCTAGGTGTCCCTGGAGTGCCCTGGCTGTCCCCTAGGTGTCCCTTGGGGTCCACGGGCTGTCCACTGGTTGTCCCTTGGGGGGACCTGACTGTCCCTGGGGTGCCCTGGCTGTCCCCTAGGTGTCCCTTGGGGTCCACGGGCTGTCCACTAGGTGTCCCTTGGGGGGACCTGACTGTCCCTGGGATGCCCTGGCTGTCCCCTAGGTGTCCCTGGGGGTGCCCTGGCTGTCCCCTAGTTGTCCCTGGGGTGCCCTGGCTGTCTCTTAGGTGTCCCTGGGGGTGCCCTGGCTGTCCCCTAGGTGTCCCAGGGCTGCCCTGGCTGTCTTTTAGGTGTCCCTGGGGGTGCCCTGACTGTCCCCTAGGGGTACCTTGTCTGTCCCTGGGGGGGCCCTGGCTGTCTTCCTAGGTGTCCCTGTGGGTGCCCTGGCTGTCCCCTAGGTGTCCCTGGGGTGCCCTGGCTGTCCTTTAGGTGTCCCTGGGGGTGCCCTGGCTGTCCCCTAGGTGTCCCTGCCTCGCTCGTATCCTCGACTCCGCCTCCGGCGCCATGGTGACACCCCTCCCAGTCTGGACCGGTGTGGCCACACCCCCTCCCCTGGGGCCATTAGACCCATCCCAGTACAGACCAGTAAGGCACCGTGTGCCCACCATCGACCCCCACACGCCTGCCAGTTCGTCCCAGTCCACTCCCCGTCCATCCCAGTTCTCTCTGATCACCCTCCCAGTGCTCCCAGTCCATCCCAGTCCCGCAGGTGCTGGTGCTTGTGGCTTGATCAGCTGGTGCCTGTCCGCAACGTGGAGCGGGTCAAATGAGGCCTCAGGGGGAGGGGGGGGGCGGATTTTGGGGGGTCCTGGGGGTCCCGAGTTGTCCTGGAGGGGTTTGGGGGGTCTGCGGGGAGTCTCAAGGGGCTGCTGTGGGTGTTTTTCGGGGATCTTCGGGAGGTTTGGGCGGCCCATTTGAGGCATCAAAGGAACCTGAGGAGGGTTTTGCGGGCTCCTGGAGGTCGGGGGGGCCCTGGGGGTGGTTTGGGGGGCACTGGGGGGTTCCAGCCCGTGACCCCCCCCCGTTTTTGACCCCCCCCCCCCCCCGAGCTGTTTCGGTCTCATCGACGCCCTCCTGAAGCCCAAGGGGGGGTGGGCGCTGGGCCCCCCCCCGCTGCCCCCTCCCCCTGCCACCCCCGCGACGCCCTGCAGGTGAGGGACCCCCAAAAACCCCTCCCCAGACCCCAAATTCACCCCTGGGACCCCAAAAAACCCCCAAAACCTCTCCCCGGACCCCAAATTCACCCCTGAGGCCCCAAAAAACCCCCAAACCCCTCCCCATGAACCCCAAATCCACCCCTGGGACCCCCAAAAACCTCCCCAGGACCCCAGATCCACCCCGGGACCCCCAAATCCATCCCTTGGACCCCCAAAAACCCCCAAATCCATCCCTGGGACCCCCCAAAACCTCCCTTCAAACCCCAAATTCACCCCTCGGACCTCCAGAATCCTTCCACAGGACCCCTCAGGGGTCGTTCCCCACGAAAAAGTGCGGGAAACGTGAGGGGAGAAAAAGGGCGGGAAACGTGAGGGGAGAAAAAGGGCGGGATCAAGTGGAGGGGATCAATGGAATTTTGGGGGGGGTCAGCGACGCTGAGGAAGGATCAATGGAATATTGGGGGGGCATCAATGACATTGGGGGGGTCAGTGACACTCGGGTGGGGATCAATGATGCTGTGGGGGGGTCGATATCAGCTCGAGGGGCGGCCATGGGTTTTTGGGGGGCCGCAACGCAGGCATCCGTGCTGGGTTTGGAGCGGGGGGGCCCCTTCAACCTCTGGGGGGGCCATGGCTGTCCCCTGGCTGTACCTGGGGGTGCCCTGCCTGTCCCCTAGGTGTCCCTGGGGATGCCCTGGAGTCCCTGGGGGTGCCCTGGCTGTCCCTGGGGGTCCCTGGCTGTCCCCTAGGTGTCCCTGGGGTGCCCTGGCTTTCCCTGGGGTGCCCTGGCTGTCCCCTAGGTGTCCTTGGGGTGCCTTGCTGTCCCCAAGGCGTCCCTGGGGTGCCCTGGCTGTCCCCTAGGTGTCCCTGGGGGTGCCCTGGCTGTCCCTGGGGGTCCCTGGCTGTCCCATAGGTGTCCCTAGGGGTGCCTTGTCTGTCCCTGGGGGGGCCCTGGGTGTACCCTGGTGTCCCTGGGAGGGCCCTGGCTGTCCCCTAGGTGTCCCTGGGGGTGCCCTGGCTGTCCCTGGTGTGCCCTAGCTGTCCCCTACGTGTCCCTGGGGGTGCCCTGGGTGTCCCTGAGGTGCTCTAGGGGTGCCCCGGCTGTCCCTGGGGGTACCCTGGCTGTCCCCTAGGGGTCCCTGGGGGTACCCTGGCTGTCCCTGGGGGTACCCTGGCTGTCCCCTAGGTGTCCCTGGGGGTGACCTGCCTGTCCCCTAGGTGTCCCTGGAGGTGCCCTGGCTGTCCCCTTGGTGTCCCTGGAGGTGCCCTGGCTGTCCCATAGGTGTCCCTGGAGGTGCCCTGGCTGTCCCCTTGGTGTCCCTGGGGGGGCCCTGGCTGTCCCTGGGGTGCCCTAGCTGTCCCCTAGGTGTCCCTGGGGGTGCCCTGGCTGTCCCCTTGGTGTCCCTGGGGTACCCTGGCTGTCCCCTAGGTGTCCCTGGGGGTGCCCTGCCTTTCCCCGAGGTGTCCCTGGGGGTGCCCTGGCTGTCCTTGGGGTGCTCTGGCTGTCCCCTAGGTGTCCCTGGAGTGCCCTGACTGAACCCTAGGTGTCCCTGGGGGTTCCCTGGCTGTCCCCTAGGTGTCCCTGGGGGTGCCCTGGCTGTTCCTGTGGTGCCCTGGCTGTCGCCTAGGTGTCCCTGGGGGTGCCCTGGGTGTCCCTCTGGGTGCCCTGGCTGTCCCCTAGGTGTCCCTGGGGTCCCCTGGGTGTCCCTGGGGTGCCCAGGCTTTCCTATAGGTGTCCCTGGGGGTGCCCTGGCTGTCCCCTAGGTGTCCCAGGGCTGCCCTGGCTGTCCCATAGGTGTCCCTGGGGGTGCCCTGGCTGTTCCTTAGGTGTCCCTGGGGGTGCCCTGGCTGTCCCTTAGGTGTCCCTGGGGGTTCCCTGGCTATCTGTGGGGTGCCGTGGCTTCCTCTGGGGTGCCCTTGATGTCCCCTAGGTGTCCCTGGGGTGCCCTGAGTGTCCCTGGGGTGCCCTGGCTGTCCCCTAGGTGTCCCTGGGGGTGCCCTGGCTGTCCCTGGGGGTCCTTGGCTGTGCCATAGGTGTCCCTAGGGGTGCCTTGTCTGTCCCTGGGGGGGCCCTGGGTGTACCCTGGTGTCCCTGGGAGGGCCCTGGCTGTCCCCTAAGTGTCCCTGGGGGTGCTCTGGTGTCCCTGGGGATGCCCTGGCTGTCCCCTAGCTGTCCCTGGGGGTGCCCTGGGTGTCCCTGGGGTGCCCTGGCTGTCCCCTAGGTGTCCCTGGGGGTGCCCTGGCTGTCCCTGGTGTGCCCTAGCTGTCCCCTACGTGTCCCTGGGGGTGCCCTGGGTGTCCCTGAGGTGCTCTAGGGGTGCCCCGGCTGTCCCTGGGGGTGCCCAGGCTGTCCCCTAGGGGTCCCTGGGGGTACTCTGGCTGTCCCTGGGGTGCCCTGGCTGTCCCCTAGGTGTCCCTGGGGTGCCGTGGCTGTCCCCTTGGTGTCCCTGGGGGTGACCTCCCTGTCCCCTAGGTGTCCCTGGAGGTGCCCTGGCTGTCCCCTTGGTGTCCCTGGGGGTGCCCTGGCTGTCCCATAGGTGTCCCTGGAGGTGCCCTGGCTGTCCCCTTGGTGTCCCTGGGGGTGCCCTTGGTGTCCCCGGGGATGCCCTGGCTATCCCTGGGGGGCCCCTGGCTGTCCCTGGGGTGCCCTAGCTGTCCCCTAGGTGTCCCTGGGAGTGCCCTGGCTGTCCCCTAGGTGTCCCTGGGGGTGCCCTGAGTGTCCCTCTGGGTGCCCTGGCTGTCCCCTAGGTGTCCCTGGGGTCCCCTGGGTGTCCCCGGGGGTGCCCTGGCTGTTCCTGTGGTGCCCTGGCTGTCTTCTAGGTGTCCCTGGGGGGCCCTGGCTGTCCCCTCGGTGTCCCTGGGGGTGCCCTGGGTGTCCCCTAGGTGTCCCTGGGGGTGCCCTGGGTGTCCCTGGGGTGCCCTGGCTGTCCCGTAGGTGTCCCAGGGCTGCCCTGGCTGTCCCATAGGTGTCCCTGGGGGTGCCCCGGCTGTCCCTTAGGTGTCCCTGGGGGTTCCCTGGCTATCTGTGGGGTGCCGTGGCTGCCTCTGGGGTGCCCTTGATGTCCCCTAGGTGTCCCTGGGGTGCCCTGAGTGTCCCTGTGGGTGCCCTGCCTGTCCCCTAGGTTTCCCTGGGGGTGCCCTGGCTGTCATCTAGGTGTCCCTGGAGTGCCCTGGCTGTCCCCTAGGTGTCCCTTGGGGTCCACGGGCTGTATACTGGTTGTCCCTTGGGGGGACCTGACTGTCCCTGGGATGCCCTGGCTGTCCCCTAGGTGTCCCTGGGGTTGCCCAGGCTGTCCCCTAGGGGTCCCTGGGGGTACCCTGGCTGTCCCTGGGGTGCCGTGGCTGTCCCCTTGGTGTCCCTGGGGGTGACCTGCCTGTCCCCTAGGTGTCCCTGGAGGTGCCCTGGCTGTCCCCTTGGTGTCCCTGGGGGTGCCCTGGCTGTCCCATAGGTGTCCCTGGAGGTGCCCTGGCTGTCCCCTTGGTGTCCCTGGGGGTGCCTTGGGTGTCCTTGGGGTGCCCTAGCTGTCCCCTAGGTGTCCCTGGGGGTGCCCTGGCTGTCCCCTTGGTGTCCCTGGGGTACCCTGGCTGTCCCTTAGATGTCCCTGGGGGTGCCCTGGCTCTCCTTGGGGTGCCCTGGCTGTCCCTTATGTGTCCTTGGGGGTGCCCAGGGTGTCCCTGGGGTGCCTTGCTGTCCCCTAGGTGTCCCTGGGGGTGCCCTGCCTGTCCCCTAGGTGTCCCTGGGGGTGCCCTGCCTGTCCCCGAGGTGTCCCTGGGGGTGCCCTGGCTGTCCTTGGGGTGCTCTGGCTGTCCCCTAGGTGTCCCTGGAGTGCCCTGACTGTCCCCTAGGTGTCCCTGGGGGTTCCCTGGCTGTCCCCTAGCTGTCCCTGGGGGAGCCCTGGCTGACCCTAGGGTGCCCTGCCTGTCCCCTAGGTGTCCCTGGGAGTGCCCTGGCTGTCACCTAGGTGTCCCTGGGGGTGCCCTGGCTGTCTCTGGGGGTCCCTGGCTGTCCCCTAGGTGTCCCTGGGGTGCCCTGGCTGTCCCTGGGGGTCCCTGGCTGTCCCCTAGGTATCCCTGGGGTGCCCTGGCTGTCCCCTAGGTGTCCCAGGGGGTGACCTGGCTGTCCCCTAGGTGTCCCTGGGGTGCCCTGGCTTTCCCAGGGGTGCCCTGGCTGTCCCCTAGGTGTCCTTGGGGTGCCTTGCTGTCCCCAAGGCGTCCCTGGGGTGCCCTGGCTGTCCCCTAGGTGTCCCTGGGGGTGCCCTGGCTGTCCCTGGGGGTCCCTGGTTGTCCCATAAGTGTCCCTAGGGGTGCCTTGTCTGTCCCTGGGGGGGCCCTGGGTGTACCCTGGTGTCCCTGGGAGGGCCCTGGCTGTCCCCTAAGTGTCCCTGGGGGTGCTCTGGTGTCCCTGGGGATGCCCTGGCTGTCCCCTAGCTGTCCCTGGGGGTGCCCTGGGTGTCCCTGGGGTGCCCTGGCTGTCCCCTAGGTGTCCCTGGGGATGCCCTGGCTGTCCCTGGTGTGCCCTAGCTGTCCCCTACGTGTCCCTGGGGGTGCCCTGGGTGTCCCTGAGGTGCTCTAGGGGTGCCCCAGCTGTCCCTGGGGGTGCCCAGGCTGTCCCCTAGGGGTCCCTGGGGGTACCCTGGCTGTCCCTGGGGTGCCCTGGCTGTCCCCTAGGTGTCCCTGGGGTGCCGTGGCTGTCCCCTTGGTGTCCCTGGGGGTGCCCTGGCTGTCCCATAGGTGTCCCTGGATGTCCCCTGGCTATCCCCTTGGTGTCCCTGGGGGTGCCCTGGCTTTCCCCTAGGTGTCCCTAGGGTGCCCAGGCTGTCCCCTAGCTGTCCCTGGGGGTGCCCTGGGTGTCCCTTGGGTGCCCTGGCCGTCCCCTAGGTGTCCCTGGGGGTGCCCTGGCTGTCCCTGGTGTGCCCTGGCTGTCCCCTAGGTGTCCCTGGGGTGCCCTGGCTGTCCCCTATGTGTCCCTGGATGTGCCCTGGCTATCCGCTTGGTGTCCCTGGGGGTGCCCTGGCTGTCCCTGGTGTGCCCTGGCTGTCCCCTACGTGTCCCTGGATGTGCCCTGGCTGTCCCCTAGGTGTCCCTGGGGGTGCCCTGGCTGTCCCTGGTGTGCCCTGGCTGTCCCCTACGTGTCCCTGGGGGTGCCCTGGGTGTCCCTGGGGTGCCCTAGGGGTGCCCCGGCTGTCCCTGGGGGTGCCCAGGTTGTCCCTGGGGTGCCCTGGCTGTCCCCTAGGTGTCCCTGGGGTGCACTGGCTGTCCCTGGGGTGCCCTGGCTGTCCCCTAGGTGTCCCTGGGGTGCCGTGGCTGTCCCCTAGGTGTCCCTGGGGGTACCCTGGCTGTCCCCTATGTGTCCCTGGGGTGCTCTGGCTGTCCCTGGGGTGCCCTGGCTGTCCCCTATGTGTCCCTGGTGGTGCCCTGGCTGTCCCCTAGGTGTCCCTGGAGGTGCCCTGGGTGTCCCCTTGGTGTCCCTGGGGGTGCCCTGGCATTCCCTGGGGTGCCCTGGCTGTCCCCTAGGTGTCCCTGGGGGTGCCCTGGCTGTCCCTGGGGTGCCCTGGCTGTCCCCTAGGTGTCCCTGGGGGTGCCCTGACATTCCCTGGGGTGCCCTGGCTGTGCCCTAGGTGTCCGTGGATGTGCCCTGGCTATCCCCTTGGTGTCCCTGGGGGTGCCCTGGCTTTCCCCTAGGTGTCCCTAGGGTGCCCAGGCTGTCCCCTAGCTGTCCCTGGGGGTGCCCTGGCTGTCCCTGGGGTGCCCTGGCTGTCCCCTAGGTGTCCCTGGGGGTGCCCTGGCTGTCCCCTAGGTGTCCCTGGGGGTGCCCTGGCTGTCCTTGGGGTGCTCTGGCTGTCCCCTTGGTGTCCCTGGGGGGTGCCATGGCTGTCCCCTAGGTGTCCCTGGGGGTGCCCTGGAGGTCCCCTAGGTGTCCCTGGGGGTGCCCTGGCTGTCCCCTAGGTGTCCCTGTCTCGCTCGTATCCTCGACTCCGCCTCCGGCGCCATGGTGACACCCCTCCCAGTCTGGACCAGTGTGGCCACACCCCCTCCCCTGGGGCCATTGGACCCATCCCAGTATAGACCAGTAAGGCACCGTGTGCCCACCATCGACCCCCACACGCCTGCCAGTTCGTCCCAGTCCACTCCCCGTCCATCCCAGTTCTCTCTGATCACCCTCCCAGTGCTCCCAGTCCATCCCAGTCCCGCAGGTGCTGGTGCTTGTGGCTTGATCAGCTGGTGCCTGTCCGCAACGTGGAGCGGGTCAAATGAGGCCTCAGGGGGAGGGGGGGGGCGGATTTTGGGGGGTCCTGGGGGTCCCGAGTTGTCCTGGAGGGGTTTGGGGGGTTTTGGGGGGGTCTGGGGGGAGTCCTGGGGGCTGCTTTGGGTGTTTTTGGGGAATCTTCGGGAGGTTTGGGCAGCCCATTTGAGGCATCAAAGGAACCTGAGGAGGGTTTTGCGGGCTCCTGGAGGTCGGGGGGGCCCTGGGGGTGGTTTGGGGGGCACTGGGGGGTTCCAGCCCGTGACCCCCCCCGTTTTTGACCCCCCCCCCGAGCTGTTTCTGTCTCATCGACGCCCTCCTGAAGCCCACGGGGGGGTGGGCGCTGGGCCCCCCCTGCTGCCCCCTCCCCTGCCACCCCCGCGACGCCCTGCAGGTGAGGGACCCCCAAAAACCCCTCCCCAGACCCCAAATTCACCCCTGGGACCCCGAAAAACCCCCCAAACCTCTCCCCGGACCCCAAATTCACCCCTGAGGCCCCAAAAAACCCCCAAGCCCCTCCCCATGAAACCCAAATCCACCCCTGGGACCCCCCAAAACCTCCCCAGGACCCCAGATCCACCCCGGGACCCCCAAATCCATCCCTTGGACCCCCAAAAACCCCCAAATCCATCCCTGGGACCCCCCAAAACCTCCCTCCAAACCCCAAATTCACCCCTCGGACCTCCAGAATCCTTCCACAGGACCCCTCAGGGGTCGTTCCCCACGAAAAAGTGCGGCAAACGTGAGGGGAGAAAAAGGGCGGGAAACGTGAGGGGAGAAAAAGGGCGGGAAACGTGAGGGGAGAAAAAGGGCGGGATCAAGTGGGGACATCAGTGGAATATTGGGGGGGGTCAGTGACGCTGAGGGAAGATCAATGGAATATTGGGGGGGCATCAATGACATTGGGGGGGTCAGTGACACTCGGGTGGGGATCAATGATGCTGTGGGGGGGTCGATATCAGAGGTTATCAGAGGAAATCGCCGCCGCCGTCCTCCCGTGCCCAGAGCCCCGGCAGGACCCCAGCGCAGCTCCGGCTGCAGGCGGAGCAGGAGCGGCTCCTGCCGCCCGCAGCGATCCCGGTCCCGATCCCGACCGCAACGCCAGCTTGGGCCTCAGGCCCCGAGACCCACAACCCGCCCGCCGGGGGGGGCCGCACCGCTCGGGAGCCGCAGCCGACACTGACAGGACCCGAACCAGAACGCCCGCTCCCATTCCCGGCCCCGCCTGGCTCCGCGCAGGGCCGCGAGCAACCTCGGCTCGGCTCGGTTCGGCTCGGCTCGGCTCAGCTGCGAGGGGCGGGGCGGGGTCGCGGGCGATGGTCCCGCCCCCAAGCCGGGGCGTGCTCGGGGCGGAGCCGGGGCGGGCTCGGGGCGGAGCCGGGGCGGGTTCAGGGCGGATCCGGGGCGGGCTCGGGGCGGATCCGGGGCGGGCTCGGGGCGGAGCCGAGGCGGGCTCGGGGCGGATCCGGGGCGGGCTCGGGGTGGGCTCGGGGCGGAGCAGGGGCAGAGCCGGGGCGGGCTCGGGGCGGGGCCGGGGCGGAGCCGGGGCTCTGTGAGGCGGGGCCCGGAGGCAGCCGGGGCCGGGCAGTACCGGGGGCGCGGCTTCAGGGGCGCGGGGCGGGTCCCAAGTGCACGGCGCCGGGACCCCACCGGGGCGTTCCTCACCGAGCCCATAGAGCAGCAGCTACTTCCGCCACCCTTTTGAATCCCCGCGATTGGCGGGCTCGCTGAGGCATCTGCAGTGCTGATTGGACAGCGGGCCCCGGGAACCGCCCCCGCCCCCCGGCCCGCGCTGAGGGCCCGGGGCCTCCGCCCTCAGACCGGCTCCGGCTCCAACCCGGCCCGGGCTCTGCTCCGGTCCCCCCGGCCCGCCCTGAGGGCCCGGGGGCTCTGCGCCGAGACCGGCCTTGCCCCTCCCCGCCTCGCCCTGTAGTAGATTTCTGTTTGGTTTGTGGGAAGAAACAGGTGTGAGAAGTGAGATTTGTGCTGGAGAGGTGCTGCTGGGAAGAAAGGATGGAGTAAATCTGCTCCAAGGATGTGCGATGAAGAATTCAGGGTCAGAGGTGGGCAGTATTTATAAACTGTCTCCATATTTCCCTGTATCTCTGGGTGTTTGGATTGAGCCTGGGATTGTCAGCTATGTTATAAACAAGCCAACCCGGCTACTGAACTCCCAATGAACGTTTGGAAACCCTTGCACAGAAAGACAAGGTAGTAATGATTCCAAAGGAGAAAATGTAAATGAAGGGTAACGATTGCTGGGAAATTTCCTTAGGAATTGTGAACCTCACACAAACGGAATTTAGGAGGTGGAATCCCAGTTTCAGCCTTGGGCACGTGCAGGAGAAGAGGGATCCTTATTCACAGCAAGGAAAGCCCGGTGCCCCAGCGTGTCAGTGCACACAGTGCAATGTCCAGGAAATGAGCGGCAGGGACTGGCAGCAGCTGCAGGTGAGAGCTGTCACAGGCTGATTGAGGGGACAGAGCAGCCCCAGGTGAGAGCTGTCACAGGCTGATTGAGGGGACAGAGCAGCCCCAGGTGAGAGCTGTCACACTGATGAGGGGACAGGTGTAAGCTGTAAAGGATAACGAGGGGGCGGGTCCTGCCAGCACTGCTTTAAGAGGGGAGCCCGAGCTCAGTTTGGCACGGAGCTGCGGGAGGAGAGGGGTTTATGCTGGGCTCCCAGGTGAGGCTCATGGAAGGATGGTGATTTCATCTCACAGGGGCTGGGGGAGGCCTTGGGCGTGGAACATTACTTCAGGAGGTGCTGAGGGACAAACCTTTGTGCCGAGCAGCAGCAGCACAAAAGGTTGAAATAAGTTTTGGTTTGGCATGTAGTGATGGGATTGGCGTCTATGGTGTGCTAGTGTTAGCTAAAGGTTTAAACTTTAATGTTTATTTTTAAAGCTTTAAGTTAATGAATTAATATAGGTTGCAAGACATGGGCTTTTTCCTTTTTATTTGGCTAGCGGGAGGTCTTTAACTTTGGGGGCACTCTGGGTATATGTTCTGGAGTGTTATTGAGGGGATTGGACGTGGGGTTGTTTTTATTATATTCAGTAGTTTGACTGGGGGTGATAAGAGTTGGCTTTTTTTGCTGGAATTTTTTTGGGGTTGTCTGTTTGAAAATTTATGTATTTATGCAGTTAAGTGTAGTGGTGTTTCCGGTGTAACTCTTCAGCTTATGTTATTGTTTGTGTGTTTGAGGTGGTCCACTTGTCTTACGCCCTGACCGATTGGCCAACAGATCTGCTGAGATCATACATCGATGTTTGTTTTATTTCTTGTAGCCGAATAAGAGACAGCAGCCCGGTGACAGCAGGAAATTCCCAGAGGGCGAGGCGGCCTTCTGTGGCACCCGACATGGATTCTCATCCCCAGACGTCCAAGAGATAAGTGGAGGGTTCAGAGCCACAGAGGGGATGAAAGTGGAGTGCTGGGTCAGGACTTGTCAGGAGGGGTTTTTGAGTCAGGTTTGGAGATAGGGATGTCCAAGATGTGCCAATTGAGAGTACAGGTGTACCAGCCCGACCCAAACCCGAAGGAGTAGCCCTAAAGACATGCCCGTTTCCCTGAGTGCGGGTACAGGCAGGAGCCCTTATGCAGGACAATGCCAGAAGGCCTGGCTGCGAGGTGTAGGGCTCTAAAGAAGTTGGGTTTAGAAGGGGGGAGGTGTAGCCACACACACAGAGGCTGAGGTAAAGGACTCAAGGACTAGAGGACACACGGTGAAAACCAGGGGAACAGGCTAGGATACAAGTCAGAGTACAGGTGTAGCGGCCCTCACAGCACTGCTACCAGCACACTTCCCCTGAGAGCAGGTGCAGGCAGCAGCCCTAGTGCAGGAACACACCAGAAGCTCTGACCTGTGCAGACACTGTCAGGCTAGGGCCAGGCAGGAAGCGATAGTGGGGAGCAGGATCCAGCAGGGCTGGGGATAACGGGGGTTTCCCGCCCCACCCACCCTGGGATTCCCTGTCTCTCCGCAGCCGGTGGAAGTGCTCCTGATTTCCCTCTCGAGGCGGCGGTTGGTAAGGCTTCGTGCCTTTTGCCACCGCAAAGAGTTCGGCTCTGTCAGCCTCTGCCCTGTCTCAGGGCCACGTTTAGGGTAGGCAGGGAACAACTGTGGATGTACCTGTCCTGCGTGCGGGACAGCTCTTGGGACCCTAACGGTGCAGAGCGTCCCCGGCTGCAAGGTCTAGGGCTCTGAAGAAGCAGGGTTCAGAAGGGGGGAGGTTACAGTGATGCACACAGAGGCTGAGGTAAAGGACTGAAGGACTAGAGAACACACAGTGAAAATCAGGGGTACAGCCTAGGATACAAGTCAGAGTACAGGTATCCCGGTCCTCACAGTGCTGCTTCCAACACTGTTTCCCTGAGAGCAGGTGCAGGCAGCAATCCTAATGGCAAGGCAATGCCAGAAGTCCTGAGAGGTGCAGGCAGTAACCCTAAGCTAGGGCCAGGCAGGAAGTGACAGTGGTGGGGCCGAGTCCGCAGGGTTGAGGTTCACTGGGGATGTCCACCCTGCGTTCCTGTCCTGCTCTAACCGGGGATGCTCACAGCCCTAATGGAGGCCACGGTTGGTGGGCTCAGTGCCAGTAATGCCTCTAAGGCTTTGGCGCTGCGAGCGTCGGCCTCCGAGCTCAGCTGAAGCACACACGGGGCCCGAGGACCCGGTCCTGCTTAAGAGACGGTGAGTAGCAGAGCTGCTGGTTTTTGGCTGATGTGCAGCTAAGATTATGCTTTGATGTTTGGTTTTCTTTATTGTAGCTGACTAGGAGACAGCAGGCAAGTGACAGGAGGAATTTCCCAGAGGCATAGGCGGCCTTCTTTGGGACCCAGCGTGGATTCACCTCCCCAGACATCTGAGAGATAAGTGGAGGGCTCGGAACTAGGGAGAGGATGAAAGCGGGGTGCCAGGGCAGGGGTCAGCGGGAGGGATTTTTTGAGTCGGGTTTGGAGATGGGGATGTCCCAGATGTGACCCCTTAGGCTACAATAAGGGAAAGTCTCATTCTGGATCACAGTGCTGAGGTGTGCAGGGCAGAGCAGTCCCAGGGTGTGTTGTGTCTGTTGTGCACTTTGTGTCTTTTGGGTGTCTTGTCTTTTCCTTTAGTCTTTTCAGGCGCCTGTCAAAACCTCTGGCATCAGTCTTAGCATTTCTGATCTCTGTGCTCCTCAGCCAGGTGCCTTTGTCTCAGCTGCTCGGACACTCATCAGAATCCATCTCTCTTCACAAGCATCCAGTCCGATGCCTTTTCAGGTCTTGTTCTGAGCTGTACTGACAGCCGTGCACCGCCCTGATCCATTCCGGCGGGTTAGGTCTTGTGAGAATGCAAAGACAGGTCGAGGATTCTGACCGTAGGGTTCTCGGGCATCCATCTCTGCATTTCTTGGGATAAGTCATCCCGATGGCATCTTGTTCCTGCAGGGTTCTCTGAGCCTGGCCAGCTCACCTTCCTTCTCACCTCGGTCATCTCATTCCGAGTTCTCTGGACCCTCAGGGTCATTCTTCTTGCCCAGAGTTTTCTGTCCCTGTTGCGTCCCCTCGTTTGTCCTGTGCTGTGTCACGGGTGTTGGTGTGTGTTTGGCCGGGAGCTGCTCTGCCTTGATGCTCAGTCTGGGTGTGGGGGTAATAGGATAATAGTGCTGGGGGCTTGAAATTTGTGATGTGGGGTGTAGTTAGACTGTAGAGGGTATTCCTAGATTGCCACAAGATGTGTGGAGCTGTCAAGGTATCCTGCAGCACTCTGACTTTTGTCCCAACTTTCTTTCAGATGCAGAGGGATGAAATCTGTGGCAGAGCCCCCCAGTCTGGGTGAGGGGCTCCCCTGAGAAGGTCAGTCACTGTTTTGATTTGCAGGGGAGGTGTAAATGATGGCTGTGTTACAGCTCTGTTCTTTGTCTTTATTTTTAGGTGGTAAAGCCGGATCTCAGCAGTCAAGCTGGCGTGGGCGAGGTGAGCAGCGATGGGTGGACAGAAGCAGTTGCTATTGTTCAAGCCTCACTCGCTGGTGCAACTCTAAGCCTCCGTTATTGTGTGTTTTAGGGAGTCCACTCGCAGGAGGCCGAGCTCCCCTCTCACCAACCGGACGACAGACCCGGGTCACCTCACCCGTGAGCCCTCCGGGAGCATTCCAGGAGTCTGTGATGGAGCCTTGATCTTCTCCTTGTGAAGGCCCCATCCAGGTAGTCTTGGATAACGGGCGAGGAGTTGAGGTGAGTCAGGGAGGAGAAGGAGGGATGGTCCCCTCAAGTTCCAGCGCTGCCACGTCACCTTGTCTGCTCTTTACCCAGGCAGACCCTGCGACGCCGGCGTTGGCCTCTGAGCGCAGCTGAAGCACGGGGCCGAGGACACGGGCAAGCTTAGGAGACAGTGAGTAGCAGAATTGTCGGGTTTTGGGTGATGGGCTGCCAAGATTATGCTTTGATGTTTGGTTTTCTTTATTGTAGCTGTGTAGGAGACAACAGCCCAGCAACAGCAGGAATTTCCCTGAGGGAGAGGCGGCCTTCTTTGCCACCCAGCGTGGATTCACCTCCCTAGACGTCCGAGAGATAAGTGGAGGGCTCGGAGCCAGGGAGGGCTTGAAAGCGTGGTGTGGGATCAGGGGCCACCGGGAGGGATTTTTTGAGTCATTTTTGGTGACAGGGATGTCCAAGAAGTGACCGCTTAGGCTACAGAAAGTCTCATTCTGGATCAGAGTGCCGAGGTGTGCCGGGCAGAGCAGTCCTGGTGTGTGTTGTGTCACTTGTCTGTTGTGCACTCTGTCTGTTTGGTGTCTTGTCTTTTCCTTTTGTCCTTTGAGGGGCCTATCAAAACCCCTGGCATCAGTCTTAGCATTTCTGATCTCTGTGCTCCTCAGCCAGGTGCCTTTGTCTCAGCTGCTCGGACACTCATCAGAATCCATCTCTCTTCACAAGCATCCAGTCCGATGCCTTTTCAGGTCTTGTTCTGAGCTGTACTGACAGCCGTGCACCGCCCTGATCCATTCAGCGGGTTAGGTCTTGTGAGAATGCAAAGGCAGGTAGAGGATTCTGACCGTAGGGTTCTCGGGCATCCATCTCTGCATTTCTTGGGATAAGTCATCCCGATGGCATCTTGTTCCTGCAGGGTTCTCTGAGCCTGGCCAGCTCACCTTCCATCTTACCTCGGTCATCTCATTCCGAGTTCTCTGGACCCTCAGGGTCATTCTTCTTGCCCAGAGTTTTCTGTCCCTGTTGTGTCCCCTCGTTTGTCCTGTGCTGTGTCACGGGTGTTGGTGTGTGTTTGGCCGGGAGCTGCTCTGCCTTGATGCTCAGTCTGGGTGTAGGGGTAATAGGATAATAGTGCCGGGGGCTTGAAATTTGTGATGTGGAGTGTAGCAGGGCTGTCGAGGGTATTCCTAGATTTCCACAAGATATGTGGAGCTGTCAAGGTATCCTGCAGCACTCTGACTGTTGTTCTGACTTTCTTTCAGATGCAGGTGGATGAAATCTGTGGCAGAGCCCCCCATCCTGGGTGAGGGGGCTCCCCTGAGAAGGTCGGTCACTGTTTTGATTTGCAGGGGAGGTGTAAATGGTGGCCGTGTTACAGCTCTGTTCTTTGTCTTTATTTTTAGACCAGACCCTGCGACGCCGGCGTTGGCCTCTGAGCGCAGCTGAAGCACAGGGCCGAGGACACAGGCAAGCTTAGGAGACTGTGAGTAGCAGAATTGCTGGTTTCTGGCTGATGTGCTGCTAAGAGCACAGGGTCACGTTTAGTTCTCTTTATTGTAGCTGATGAGGAGACACCAGCCTGGTCACAGCAGGAATTTCCCCGAGGGAGAGGCAGCCTTCTTTGGGACAAGGCGTGGATGCACCTCCCCAGACATCTGAGAGATAAGTGGAGAGCTCAGAGCCGTAGAGGGCATGAAAGAAGAGTGTGGGGTCACTAGCAAGGTTTTTTGAGTCAGGTTTGAAGACAGGGATGTCTAAGCTGTGACCCCTTAGGTTTCATCCAGGGAGAGTCTCATTCTGGATCACAGTGCCGAGGTGTGCAGGGCAGAGCAGTCCTGGTGTGTGTTGTGTCTGTTGTGCACTCTGTGTCTTGGGTGTCTTGTGTGTGCTGTCTTTTCCCTTAGCCCTTCAGGGGCCTATCAAAACCCCTGGCATCAGTCTTAGCATTTCTGATCTCTGTGCTCCTCAGCCAGGTGCCTTTGTCTCAGCTGCTCGGACACTCATCAGAATCCATCTCTCTTCACAAGCATCCAGTCCGATGCCTTTTCAGGTCTTGTTCTGAGCTGTACTGACAGCCGTGCACCGCCCTGATCCATTCCGGCGGGTTAGGTCTTGTGAGAATGCAAAGACAGGTCGAGGATTCTGACCGTAGGGTTCTCGGGCATCCATCTCTGCATTTCTTGGGATAAGTCATCCCGATGGCATCTTGTTCCTGCAGGGTTCTCTGAGCCTGGCCAGCTCACCTTCCATCTTACCTCGGTCATCTCATTCCGAGTTCTCTGGACCCTCAGGGTCATTCTTCTTGCCCAGAGTTTTCTGTCCCTGTTGTGTCCCCTCGTTTGTCCTGTGCTGTGTCACGGGTGTTGGTGTGTGTTTGGCCTGGAGCTGCTCTGCCTTGATGCTCAGTCTGGGTGTAGGGGTACGAGGGTAATAGTGCTGGGGGCTTGAAATTTGTGATGTGGGGTGTAGTTAGACTGTAGAGGGTATTCCTAGATTGCCACAAGATGTGTGGAGCTGTCAAGGTATCCTGCAGCACTCTGACTTTTGTCCCAACTTTCTTTCAGATGCAGAGGGATGAAATCCGTGGCAGAGCCCCCCATCCTGGGTGAGGGGCTCCCCTGAGAAGATCGATCGCTATTCAAGGTGAGAGTCACATATTTCACATTTTTTGGCACTCCAGTGCAGGCCACCTGCATTTACAGCTTGAAAGAGGTGAGTCCCTTGGTAACCCCTGGGCAGCAGCTGGAGCCTGCTCCGGGCTGGGCTGAGGGAGCAAACACTTGTGGCTGACACAGCTCCACACTGGGGGTACTTGGGAAAACACCTGCCTTGTCCTGGATTGTTTTTTTTTTTGAGCTTTTGACAAGGTTTTAGTCATCACCTTGGTAAAAATAAATGGTAAGGACTGAAAACATGAGAGGCTGGCAGGTTATATGCACGAAAGACAACTTTTTTTTTCTTAAATATTTGTGCAACCTATATCTTAATTTTGAGACTCTTTTTTTGGTCAACTTTATTGTAAAACCCCCTTATTTTCAAGTTAGCTGCTTCAATAATGAATTTGTTTTACAAATACCCGCTAATGTCCGAAGGTTAAAGCACTAACACCAACATCCCACCTCTTTTATTTTTGCAGCAAAATTTTATCTTTACTAAACTTGAAACTTGATGTTTTTGCAGGTAGTAAGTTAAAGAAGGTGTTTATCTGCCCATCACTGATAGTCAGGGTCATGAAGAAATTGCTCTAGTGTTCTAAAATAAATGCAGATTTTTAGGCCTCTCCCATTCTCTCTGACTAGCAGCATGTGAATTGATTTTTGATCTCCTTTCTGTTGGTGTCTGTGGGTTTTAAGCGGCATGGAGAAGGTGTCTGTGGACATGGCACCCAGGGAATGGTGCTGGGAAGGGCAGGATGGAAAGGAGCTGCTCAGGAATCCAGAGCAGCAGTGGAGTGGGAGCTGGTGCTGCTGCCTCAGTCACACCCTCCTGGACAGTCTGTGCAGTGATAATATTCCTACTTTCCTTCCTGAACCTGGGGTTGGAGGAGAACATGAGTCTTGGCATTGTTGGAAAGGGGAACTCCAGGGAAAAACTGCTGTTTGTGTCCTCAGAGAGCAGTGGGAAGAGCCTGGGAGAAATCCTGGCTGGCTGAGGGATCCTTGTGTCCCCTCAGGAATAAATCCCTGCGTCTCCTCAGACCTGCTGGTTTGCAGTAGAGTTTGGGCACCTTTCGCTGCAGCTGTGGTTCTTAATAACTGGAAGTCCATGGATTGCTGGGCGATTCCCATAAGTTCTCCTATTTTGTAGGAGCTGCACGGTGAGGTCAGCATTCTGATGGAGGCCCTGGCACAGCTGCCAAGGGCAAGGAACGTGGAGCATCCCGGGGCTTCTCCCACCCGAGTTTCTCCCGGAGCGTGCTGCGTGTCGTGCCGGATGTTTAACCCGGGTTTGGGGTGTTCTCCTGCAGTCCCAGCTCTGACTGCTGCCCCCGAGCCCCGGCCTTGCTCGGTCCCAGCACTGAACCTGGCAGGTGGGTGTGCTTTTCCAGCCCTTGAATCCCACGGGCAATCCCAGATTCCCGGAGCTCCCCGAGGCACAGCCTGGCCTCCCTCCCTGGGAGCTGCATTTCAGTCTGCCTGGACCAAGGCCATCCTGTTTGAGACTTTATTCCTGTTGCTTTTCCTCTTCCAGGTTGTGGGCAAAAAGGAGAGAGCCAGTAGGAAGTGAAGCCACTGGAAGGCCTTATCCCAGTCCAAGGTTGGATAGGAGTAACTGGACCTGTTGAATTCCCACTTCCCTTTAAATTAGAGCAGAGGAAGCAGATTTTAAATCATCATTCCATGAACTTTCACCAACTTCATGACTCTTGCAAAAGTTTTCAATGTTAGAAATTCCTGAGCTTGTTTTCCAGGCAAGCTTGGATTTAGATGTTATTCCTTCCTTTTATTTGAAGGAATAACTCTGATTTTCTCTCTGATTTTAGTAAGGGAATATTTATTTATTCCAATTTTCCATCCTAATTGGAATTTTTGCACCTTGTAGAGCACATTTCCAAGGAAATTTACCCAATTAATGTTGGTAAATCAGGAATTGTCCAGCACCATCTCCACAAAATTCTGTGAATTCCCAAGAAAACGTTGAAGTATTTATTTGCCATGATTCATCTCTTTGTAAAGTTCAATTTACTGCATTTTTAATTACATAAATGCCATTAAAACCTGAATCCAGGCCTAGCTGCTGTTCCTTGGACACAGGGGGCTGGTTCTTTCCTACCTTGGCACATTTGGGTGTTTGTCCAAAATGAGCTTCCCACTAAAATAGAATTTGTTTCCAAGCAAAAGTGGGAATTGTCTAGAAAACCTTCTGTTCTGGGGGGCACTGGGTTTGTTTCCCTTATTGCTGCATAATTGAGGAAAGCCATGGTGCTTTTTTAGGCAGTGGCAGGAGGTGAAAGCTGCATTTATTTAATTTTGTATTTTATTTCTTGTTATTTTTGTATTTTTATGCTCTTTTGTTGTGGTTTCTCATGTTGCGTTTTGTGGTTTTTCAAAGACTTTTTCTTCCGTTTTTTAATTTTTATATTTTTTTCTTTAGCTATTTATTTACTTGTTAAAACTTCTTTTAGTTTTTTATTTTAATTTTTTGTTTAAATTTTTTTTCCACTTTTTTGTTACTTTGAAATTTTTTTTCTTTTGGTATTTTAATTTTATTTATTATTTTCTATAGTTTTGGTTTATTTTTTCATGTTTTCTTTGTTCCTTTTTTTTTTTCCCCATACTCTTTCTTCCCCCGGGCGCCTGGGGGTTTGGCTGTTGGCAAGAAAGATGAGAAATGACCTCCGTGCCCGCTGGACGTCAGGATGTCATAGAGAGCGCAGTTGGCAAAAGCTCTGTATTTTCTGCTCCATAAAACTCCTGAAGGGAGAAAGCTGTGACCACCGTGGTGCCGTTTTTTCCTTCCCAGCCCCGACCAGGTCTCCTCCTACCCGTGCACAGTGTTACCAGCAGCAGCCTGCTGTCCAGGCTGTCGAGGCGTATTTCAGAGGGGGCAATAAAAACAAAGTAGACGTTTTATTTTGAACTCTCCGACCCTGCTTGTTTATTAGCAAAGAACTCCAAAACAAAGCGAACAAAAAAAGAAAACCCACAAACTAAACTCCCCCGCAACCCACCAAAAGAAAACCATAGAGAAAGAGAAAACATGCCCATATTATTTGAATAAAGATTAAAACTTTACCCCTTAGAAAACCAGGCTCATTTAATTCAAATTAATTGTGTTTCTGATGTGTTAGGTTAATGAATTCATCTAGTGTAAAATATCGTTTAAAATATAAACAAACGAATTAAAAAATAATGAAAAAGAAAAATAACAAAAAGTATAGGATATGAAAAATAATATAAATAATAAATACACAATATATTATTACATACTACACGTTTTATAAATATATATAATATACATAATATAAACATCTATAATGTACATAATCATGATATTTCAATGAAATGTATTATTATTTATAACATTACATAATAAATAATAAATTATTTTATATATAACTTTCTATACTTAATATATATAATAAATATAATAGTATAATAAACATAATACATGATGTATAATGTACATAATATAAAAGCTGAATTGTAATGATTAATGTAAATATCAGAATCACAAAGATAAAAAATATTGAAATAGAGCCTGAACGAAAGGCTTTTTTGTTTCGGTCTGGTTGCTGGCAGGGTTCTCGCAGGTGTGCTCGGGGGTCTTTTGGGCCATTTATTCCGGAGGCTGTTCGCAAGGGCATTTCTGGGCACGTTCGTTTATGGCTCCGCTCCGCGCCGCCGCGCGGCAGTGCTGCCACCCTGTGGGCAGAGAGCGGTAGTGCAGCTTCCCCCCCGCCCGGCCCGCCCGATCTGTGCGGCAATGCTGCCACCGTGTGGGCAAAGAGCGGTAGTGCAGCTGTCCCTCCCGCCCGTCCCGCCTGATCTGTGCGGCAATGCTGCCATCGTGTGGGCAAAGAGCGGTAGTGCAGCTGTCCCTCCCGCCCGTCCCGCCTGATCTGTGCGGCAATGCTGCCACCCTGTGGGCAAAGAGCGGTAGTGCAGCTGTCCCCCATGACCGTCCCGCCGGAGCCGTGCGGCAGTGCTGCCACCCTGTGGGCAAAGAGCGGTAGTGCAGCTGTCCCCCCCCGCCCGTCCCCGACGCGCGTGGCAGCCCCGCATTGTGAGCTCGGGGGCGGCGCTGCCGCCCGCCCGCCCGCAGCTCGGGGCCGAAAGGGAGGGAAAAAGGCAAGGAGCCCGGGCGCGTGGCAGCCGGCTGCCTGCGCGCGCCACCCGGACCCCGGAGCCGTCCGGGCGCGATTTTCCGCGGCGTCTGCGGGTGTGCGGACACGGGATGGGGGCGCAGCGGCGCCGCGGGCGGCAGTCCATTGAGTCAGGCGCTTGTGTGAGCGGCCGAGGGGGCATTTTAGTGGGTTCCACTACCAAGATGGCGGCGAGACGCGAGGCGCCTGACCTTCTAAAAAGGGCGGCCAAAAGGGCGGGAAAAATAAGGACCCTATAGGTGTTTATGCAGCTGCCTGCACAAAACCCCGACTACGGCGCCGCCCGGGGGCAATTTTCCGCGGCGTTTCCAGGTGTGGGGACACGGGCCGTGTGCTCAGTCGCGCCGCGTCCGCGTTCAGATTCGTTGATTTAGTCAGGCGTCTGCGTAAACACCTGGCGGAGGCCTATGCCGAGCCGCAAAGAACATGGCGGCCGGGACGGAAGTGGCCTCAGGAGCAACCAAGATGGCAGCAAGGGAAAGCGGAAGTCACACGTCGCCCCTCACAAAATGGCGCCGAAGCGCGAGGCGCCCGACCTTCCAAAAAAGGCGGCCAAAAGGGCGGGAAAAAATAAGGACCCTATAGGCATTTAGCCAGACGCCTGCACAAAAACCCCGACTACAGCGCCGCCCGGGCGCAATTTTCCGCGGCGTTTCCAGGTGTGCAGACACCGGCCATGTGCTCATCCGCGCCGCCTCCGGGTTCGGATTCGTGGATTTAGTCAGGCGTCTGTGTAAACACCTGCCGGGGGCCTTAGCGGTGCCGCAAAAAAGATGCCGGCGGGACCGGAAGTGGCCTCAGACGCAACCAAGATGGCGGCAAGGAAGGGCGGAATGCTCGTGGGGCTCATCGCGGCCGAAAATCACCGAGTGCAGCTCACACCCTGCAATGGCAAAAGCTGTTTTATTAAAACTCAGCCGAGAATTTTCCTCTTATTTCCAGGTCACAGGATATACTGAACCTGAGAGGGATCCTAAAATCTGACTCTCAAGCAGACGGACCGTTTGAGAATCGAACTCAGCACCTTGGCATTACCCGGACTCTGCTCCAAGCAGCTGAACCAATCTCTGCATTATGGGGATGGACCTCCATAGGATGGCAACGCTTGGCCCCACTAAGGTAAGTGCAGTGCCGCCTTCTCTGCCAAAGCTGCTTCACACACCAGCCCCTGGAATGGCTCGAGGGCAGAACTGGCTGGCAGGTCACGACAGCACAAAGCTCTTCCAGTGACGCTGATTTCCTGTCCTTTCCAGGATTTACTCAACAGCTGCCGTAAAAGTACTTACACAAAGTCTCTTTCTGGGCGGAAAGGAGCAGGACAAGTCCTGAGGCTTCCCTTCTTCCACGGCCAAAGTTCTGGAGAGAGGCAGGGCCGGTCCCACCCGCACAGGGGCGTTTCCTGCAGGTGAGTGTTGCCGGGCCAAACTGATGGCAGCTGCTGAGGCCGGGGCTGCTTTTCTGGCTGGAGGCCTCGGTGCCCCCCCGTGCCGCCTGCAGTGTCCCTCGGTGTTTCCTGCAGGTGTCCCGGGTGCCCGGAGGCGCAGGGAGGAAGGAGGCCGGCAGCCCCAGCGGGGCCAGCAGCCCTGGGATGATGTGCAGGGGAGGAGCTGTGCCTGCGGGGCCCCGCCCGTGGCAGCGGCGGCCAAACGCAGGGCCCGGGGCCGGGCTCGGGGCTGGCACGGACACGGCCCCGGGGCTGCCGCGGCTCCTCGGCCAGGGGCTGCTCCCACCGGGCACGGGGAGATGCTGCAGCCCGGACAGAGGCACCCACAGCCCAAGAGCTCCCCAGGGAACAGCTGGCATTGCCCGGGAACGGCGGCTCGGGCTGTCTGCAGAGGGGCTCAGACAGCAATTCCCACCTCCCGGAGCTCCCACACAGTTGCCAGGGATGTCCTGGCCACCCCAAATCCCCTCCCTTTCAGCCTGAGGACATCACCCATCGGCAGCATTAAAGCCAAGGTGCTCCTCCCTCACAGAAATTAAATCCAGAGCAACGGCCCTCGGAGATGCCTCAAAATCAAAGGTTTGAGTGGGATGGAGTTTCGTTTGGATGAAGTCTGGACTTTTCCAGGGAGCCAGCCGGAGTGCAGAAGTGATGGAAAGCTTTTGCAGGTGGGTCCCACTGGAGGTGTGCTGAAGGCAGGGATGGGCATCCCTTGCCTGAGGGAAAGGCACTTGCAGAGGCCACTGCTGGGGCTCGGAAAGGAGCTGAGCTCCTGCAGGGAGCTGTGTCCTCCCGAGGGCACAGGGGCTGCCTCAGCACAGGCCGGCCAGTGCCTTCTCCTGCTCTGAAACATCACCTGGAGCCCGAGCTCAGGGGGTGGCTGAATTCCAGGGAAATCTGACAGGTGACCCCCAGGGGATGAGGGTTAGAATTAACCAAATCTATGGAATAAAAACCTATCCTGTCCCCATCCTGCTGAGCTTCCTTGGAAGCTCTGCTGGTTCCTGACACATCTGGCATTCAAGCAGCAGCTCTGCGTGGGAATATCCATGCTCTGTGAGGCACTGTGAGGTTATTGCAGCAGGAACTGAGCAGGGAATTCGGGGCCGTGGGTATAATTCATCTAAACTAGCAAAGGTGACAGTGAACCCCAAATCTGGGCACCACACAGAGAACAATCTTTGTGCTGCCCTGTCAGCTCAAGCCCCTGGGCTGGGAAGTTTTGGGAGTCAAACATATGGAATGATAAAAGTCACAGCAACTGGTGTCACCCCGAGGGACAGTCCAAGTCCCAGACAATTCCTCTGCAGTCCCCTGGGGGGGAAAACACCCTCTGTCTGCCAGGAGCCCTGACTCTGTTTCTCCTATCAGCTGTGTTGGGCTTTAAGAACTTGAAATAACTTTGAAGCCAAAGAAATCACCTTTTCCTTCTGGTTTGATTGTGTTTTTTTGTTGTTTTTTTTTTTTTTTTTCTTTCAGATGCTGGACTTGCTTCTGTGGATGTGTGCTGAGCTCTGGCTGCAGGGGACTGTCAGGCCTGAATGGCTGTGAGTTTGTGTTCTTCTCGCTGGGGAAGCAGAAATAATTATTAATTAGACTGCAGAAATGTTTTCAGAAACCTTTCCCCTTTCCTGCCCTTTGCTGGTGGATCTTCTCTTTCTGCCTTTGACTTTACAAAGCTGTTCCCTGATGTCAATTCCCCTGCCTGAATTCCTTGCAGCTCCTAGCTGGGAAAAACTGGGATGATGTCCTAGGGATGTTCTTAGGGGAGGACAGAGGTGAGATTTTTGCCTGTATTTTTCTAATATTTTCTAAAATTTCAGGGAGCTGCTCCTGCTCCTGCCCCTAATCCTGCTGCTGCTGCACAAGTGGAGCCTTGTCAGCGAAGACCTGCATCTGCAGGAGGCCCCGCAGGCCCTGGCTGGGAAGTGCCAAAACAAAGAAGTGATCAGTAAGTGCTGAACTGCTTCCAGAAGGGCATATTTTGTTGCAGCCGTTACAGACCAACCGTGTGGTGCTGGTGACTTTGTGTGAGTTGCTTTATTAAAGCCAATCGTTGGTAAGGGTTTTGAGCCTGCCTTGGAGAGCACTTGGAGCTCTGGGTGCCCTGGCTTTCCCCTAGGTGGCCCTGGGGGCGCCCTGGCTGTCCCCTAGGTGTCCCTGGGGTGCTCTGGCTGTCCCTGGGGTTGCCCTGGCTGTCCCCTAGATGTCCCTGGAGTGCCCTGGCTGTCCCCTAGGTGTCCCTTGGGGTCCACGGGCTGTCCACTAGGTGTCCCTTGGGGGGACCTGACTGTCCCTGGGATGCCCTGGCTGTCCCCTAGGTGTCCCTTGGGGTCCACGGGCTGTCCACTAGGTGTCCCTTGGGGGGACCTGACTGTCCCTGGGGTGCCCTGGCTGTCTCTTAGGTGTCCCTGGGGGTGCCCTGCCTGTCCCCTAGGGGTACCTTGTCTGTCCCTGGGGGGGCCCTGGCTGTCTTCCTAGGCGTCCCTGGGGGTGCCCTGGCTGTCCCTGGGGGTACCCTGGTGTCCCTGAGAGGGCCCTGGCTGTCCCCTAAGTGTCCCTGGGGGTGCTCTGGTGTCCCTGGGGATGCCCTGGCTGTCCCCTAGCTGTCCCTGGGGGTGCCCTGGGTGTCCCTGGGGTGCCCTGGCTGTCCCCTAGGTGTCCCTGGGGGTGCCCTGGCTGTCCCTGGTGTGCCCTAGCTGTCCCCTACGTGTCCCTGGGGGTGCCCTGGGGTGCTCTAGGGGTGCCCCGGCTGTCCCTGGGGGTGCCCAGGCTGTCACCTAGGGGTCCCTGGGGGTACCCTGGCTGTCCCCTATGTGTCCCTGGGGGCGCCCTGGCTGTCCCCTAGGTGTCCCTGGGGTGCCGTGGCTGTCCCCTTGGTGTCCCTCGGGGTGCCCTGGCTGGCCCCTAGGTGTCCCTGGAGGTGCCCTGGCTGTCCCCTTGGTGTCCCTGGGGGTGCCCTGGCAGTCCCATAGGTGTCCCTGGGGGTGCCCTGGCTCTCCTTGGGGAGCCCTGGCTGTCCCTTATGTGTCCCTGGGGGTGCCCAGGGTGTCCCTGGGGTGCCTTGCTGTCCCCTAGGTGTCCCTGGGGGTGCCCTGCCTGTCCCCTAGCTGTCCCTGGCGGTGCCCTGGGTGTCCCTGGGGTGCCCTGGCTGTCCCTTTGGTGTCCCTGGAGGTGCCCTTGCTGTCCCTTGGGGGGCCCTGGCTGTCCCCTAGGTGTCCCTGGGGTTCCCTGGCTGTCCCTGGGGTGCCCAGGCTTTCCTATAGGTGTCCCTGGGGGTGCCCTGGCTGTCCCCTAGGTGTCCCTGGGGTGCCCTGGCTGTCCTTTAGGTGTCCCTGGGGGTGCCCTGGCTGTCCCCTAGGTGTCCCTGCCTCGCTCGTATCCTCGACTCCGCCTCCGGCGCCATGGTGACACCCCTCCCAGTCTGGACCAGTGTGGCCACACCCCCTCCCCTGGGGCCATTAGACCCATCCCAGTACAGACCAGTAAGGCACCGTGTGCCCACCATGGACCCCCACACGCCTGCCAGTTCGTCCCAGTCCACTCCCCGTCCATCCCAGTTCCCTCTGATCACCCTCCCAGTGCTCCCAGTCCATCCCAGTCCCGCAGGTGCTGGTGCTTGTGGCTTGATCAGCTGGTGCCTGTCCGCAACGTGGAGCGGGTCAAATGAGGCCTCAGGGGGAGGGGGGGGCGGATTTTGGGGGGTCCTGGGGGTCCCGAGTTGTCCTGGAGGGGTTTGGGGGGTTTTGGGGGGTCTGCGGGGAGTCTCAAGGGGCTGCTGTGGGTGTTTTTGGGGGGGCTTCGGGAGGTTTGGGCGGCCCATTTGAGGCATCAAAGGAACCTGAGGAGGGTTTTGCGGGCTCCTGGAGGTCGGGGGGGCCCTGGGGGTGGTTTGGGGGGCACTGGGGGGTTCCAGCCCGTGACCCCCCCCCGTTTTTGACCCCCCCCCCCCGAGCTGTTTCGGTCTCATCGACGCCCTCCTGAAGCCCAAGGGGGGGTGGGCGCTGGGCCCCCCCCGCTGCCCCCTCCCCCTGCCACCCCCGCGACGCCCTGCAGGTGAGGGACCCCCAAAAACCCCTCCCCAGACCCCAAATTCACCCCTGGGACCCCAAAAAACCCCCAAAACCTCTCCCCGGACCCCAAATTCACCCCTGAGGCCCCAAAAAACCCCCAAACCCCTCCCCATGAACCCCAAATCCACCTCTGGGACCCCCCAAAACCTCCCCAGGACCCCAGATCCACCCCGGGACCCCCAAATCCATCCCTTGGACCCCCAAAATCCCCCAAATCCATCCCTGGGACCCCCCAAAACCTCCCTTCAAACCCCAAATTCACCCCTCGGACCTCCAGAATCCTTCCACAGGACCCCTCAGGGGTCGTTCCCCACGAAAAAGTGCGGGAAACGTGAGGGGAGAAAAAGGGCGGGAAACGTGAGGGGAGAAAAAGGGCGGGATCAAGTGGAGGGGATCAATGGAATTTTGGGGGGGGTCAGCGACGCTGAGGAAGGATCAATGGAATATTGGGGGGGCATCAATGACATTGGGGGGGTCAGTGACACTCGGGTGGGGATCAATGATGCTGTGGGGGGGTCGATATCAGCTCGAGGGGCGGCCATGGGTTTTTGGGGGGCCGCAATGCAGGCATCCGTCCTGGGTTTGGAGCGGGGGGGCCACTTCAACCTCTGGGGGAGCCCTGGCTGTCCCCTGGCTGTCCCTGGGGGTGCCCTGGCTGTCCCTGGGGGTCCCTGGCTGTCCCCTAGGTGTCCCTGGGGTGCCCTGGCTTTCCCTGGGGTGCCCTGGCTGTCCCCTAGGTGTCCCTGGGGGTGTCCTGGCTGTCCCTGGGGGTCCCTGGCTGTCCCATAGGTGTCCCTAGGGGTGCCTTGTCTGTCCCTGGGGGGGCCCTGGGGGGGCCCTGGGTGTACCCTGGTGTCCCTGGGAGGGCCCTGGCTGTCCCCTAAGCGTCCCTGGGGGTGCTCTGGTGTCCCTGGGGATGCCCTGGCTGTCCCCTAGCTGTCCCTGGGGGTGCCCTGGGTGTCCCTGGGGTGCCCTGGCTGTCCCTTAGGTGTCCCTGGGGTGCCGTGGCTGTCCCCTTGGTGTCCCTGGGGGTGACCTGCCTGTCCCCTAGGTGTCCCTGGAGGTCCCCTGGCTGTCCTCTTGGTGTCCCTGGGGGTGCCCTGGGTGTCCCTGGGGTGCCCTGGCTGTCCCCTAGGTGTCCCCGGGGATGCCCTGGCTATCCCTGGGTGTACCCTGGTGTCCCTGGGAGGGCCCTGGCTGTCCCCTAAGTGTCCCTGGGGGTGCCCTGGCTGTCCCCTTGGTGTCCCTGGGCTACCCTGGCTGTCCCTTAGATGTCCCTGGGGGTGCCCTGGCTCTCCTTGGGGTGCGCTGGCTGTCCCTTATGTGTCCTTGGGGGTGCCCAGGGTGTCCCTGGGGTGCCTTGCTGTCCCCTAGGTGTCCCTGGGGGTGCCCTGCCTGTCCCCTAGGTGTCCCTGGGGGTGCCCTGCCTGTCCCCGAGGTGTCCCTGGGGGTGCCCTGGCTGTCCTTGGGGTGCTCTGGCTGTCCCCTAGGTGTCCCTGGAGTGCCCTGACTGTCCCCTAGGTGTCCCTGGGGGTTCCCTGGCTGTCCCCTAGCTGTCCCTGGGGGAGGCCTGGCTGACCCTAGGGTGCCCTGCCTGTCCCCTAGGTGTCCCTGGGAGTGCCCTGGCTGTCACCTAGGTGTCCCTGGGGGTGCCCTGGCTGTCTCTGGGGGTCCCTGGCTGTCCCCTAGGTGTCCCTGGGGTGCCCTGTCTGTCCCCTAGGTGTCCCTGGTGGTGCCCTGGCTGTCCCTGGGGATCCCTGGCTGTCCCCTAGGCGTGCCTGCGGGTGACCTGGCTGTCCCCTAGGTGTCCCTGGGGGTGCCCTGGCTGTCCCCTTGGTGTCCCTGGGGTGCCCTGGCTGTCCCTGGGGTTCCCTGGCTGTCCCCTAGGTGTCCCTGGGGGTGCCCTGGCTGTCCCCTTGGTGTCCCTGGGGTGCCCTGGCTTTCCCTGGGGTGCCCTGGCTGTCCCCTAGGTGTCCTTGGGGATGCCCTGGTGTCCCTGGGGGTGCCCTGCCTGTCCCCTAGGTGTCCCTGGGGGTGCCCAGGGTGTCCCTGTCAGGGCCCTGGCTGTCCCTTATGTGTCCCTAGGGGTACCTTGTCTGTCCCTGGGGGGGCCCTGGCTGTCCCTGTGGGGGCCCAGGCTGTCCCCTAGGTGTCCCTGGGGTGCCCTGGCTGTCCCTGGGGTACCCAGGCTTTCGTTTAGGTGTCCCTAGGGGTGCCCTGGCTGTCCCGTAGTTGTCCCTGGGGTGCCCTGGCTGTCCTTTAGGTGTCCCTGGGGGTGCCTTGTCTGTCTCTTGGGGGGCCCTGGCTGTCCCTGTGGGGGCCCTGGCTGTCTTCTAGGTGTCCCTGGGGGGCCCTGGCTGTCCCCTAGGTGTCCCTGGGGTGCCCTGGCTGTCCCTGGGGTGCCCAGGCTTTCCTTTAGGTGTCCCTGGGGTGCCCTGGCTGTCCCCTAGGTGTCCCAGGGCTGCCCTGGCTGTCTCATACGTGTCCCTGGGGGTGCCCTGGCTGTCCATTAGGTGTTCCTGGGGGTGCCCTGGCTGTCCCCTAGGTGTCTCTGCCTCGCTCGTATCCTCGACTCCGCCTCCGGCGCCATGGTGACACCCCTCCCAGTCTGGACCGGTGTGGCCACACCCCCTCCCCTGGGGCCATTAGACCCATCCCAGTACAGACCAGTAAGGCAGCGTGTGCCCACCATGGACCCCCACACGCCTGCCAGTTCGTCCCAGTCCACTCCCCGTCCATCCCAGTTCTCTCTGATCACCCTCCCAGTGCTCCCAGTCCATCCCAGTCCCGCAGTTGCTGGTGCTTGTGGCTGATCAGCTGGTGCCTGTCCGCAACGTGGAGCGGGTCAAATGAGGCCTCAGGGGGAGGGGGGGGGCGGATTTTGGGGGGTCCTGGGGGTCCCGAGTTGTCCTGGAGGGGTTTGGGGGGTTTTGGGGGGTCTGCGGGGAGTCTCAAGGGGCTGCTGTGGGTGTTTTTGGGGGGGCTTCGGGAGGTTTGGGCGGCCCATTTAAGGCATCAAAGGAACCTGAGGAGGGTTTTGCGGGCTCCTGGAGGTCGGGGGGGCCCTGGGGGTGGTTTGGGGGGCACTGGGGGGTTCCAGCCCGTGACCCCCGCCCGTTTTTGACACCCCCCCCCCCCCCCGAGCTGTTTCGGTCTCATCGACGCCCTCCTGAAGCCCAAGGTGGGGGTGGGCGCTGGGCCCCCCCCGCTGCCCCCTCCCCCTGCCACCCCCGCGACGCCCTGCAGGTGAGGAACCCCCAAAAACCCCTCCCCGGTCCCCAAATTCACCCCTGGGACCCCAAAAAACCCCCAAAACCTCTCCCCGGACCCCATATTCACCCCTGAGGCCCCAAAAAACCCCCAAACCTTTCCCCATGAACCCCAAATCCACCCCTGGGACCCCCCAAAACCTCCCCAGGACCCCAGATCCACCCCGGGACCCCCAAATCCATCCCTTGGACTCCCAAAAACCCCCAAATCCATCCCTGGGACCCCCCAAAACCTCCCTTCAAACCCCAAATTCACCCCTCGGACCTCCAGAATCCCTCCACAGGACCCCTCAGGGGTCGTTCCCCACGAAAAAGTGCGGGAAACGTGAGGGGAGAAAAAGGGCGGGATCAAGTGGAGGGGATCAATGGAATTTTGGGGGGGGTCAGCGACGCTGAGGAAGGATCAATGGAATATTGGGGGGGCATCAATGACATTGGGGGGGTCAGTGACACTCGGGTGGGGATCAATGATGCTGTGGGGGGGTCGATATCAGCTCGGGGGGCGGCCATGGGTTTTTGGGGGGCCGCAATGCAGGCATCCGTCCTGGGTTTGGAGCGGGGGGGCCCCTTCAACCTCTGGGGGGGCCCTGGCTGTCCCCTGGCTGTACCTGGGGGTTCCCTGGCTGTCCCCTAGGTGTCCCTGGGGATGCCCTGGCTGTCCCTGGGGGTGCCCTGGCTGTCCCTGGGGGTCCCTGGCTGTCCCCTAGGTGTCCCTGGGGTGCCCTGGCTTTCCCTGGGGTGCCCTGGCTGTCCCCTAGGTGTCCTTGGGGTGCCTTGCTGTCCCCAAGGCGTCCCTGGGGTGCCCTGGCTGTCCCCTAGGTGTCCCTGGGGGTGTCCTGGCTGTCCCTGGGGGTCCCTGGCTGTCCCATAGGTGTCCCTGGAGGTGCCCTGGCTGTCCTCTTGGTGTCCCTGGGGGTGCCCTGGGTGTCCCTGGGGTGCCCTGGCTGTCCCCTAGGTGTCCCCGGGGATGCCCTGGCTATCCCTGGGGGGGCCCTGGCTGTCCCTGGGGTGCCCTAGCTGTCCCCTAGGTGTCCCTGGGGGTGCCCTGGCTGTCCCCTTGGTGTCTCTGGGGTACCCTGGCTGTCCCTTAGATGTCCCTGGGGGTGCCCTGGCTCTCCTTGAGGTGCCCTGGCTGTCCCTTATGTGTCCCTGGGGGTGCCCAGGGTGTCCCTGGGGTGCCCTAGCTGTCCCCTAGGTGTCCCTGGGGGTGCCCTGCCTGTCCCCTAGGTGTCCCTGGGGTTGCCTTGGCTGTCCCCTAGGTGTCCCTGGGTGTGCCCTGGTGCCCCTGGGGTGCCCTGGCTGTCCCCGAGGTGTCCCTGGGGGTGCCCTGGCTGTCCCCGAGGTGTCCCTGGGGGTGCCCTGGCTGTCCTTGGGGTGCTCTGGCTGTCCCCTAGGTGTCCCTGGAGTGCCCTGACTGTCCCCTAGGTGTCCCTGGGGGTTCCCTGGCTGTCCCCTAGTTGTCCCTGGGGGAGCCCTGGCTGTCCCTAGGGTGCCCTGCCTGTCCCCTAGGTGTCCCTGGGAGTGCCCTGGCTGTCCCCTAGGTGTCCCTGGGGGTCCCTGGCTGTCTCCTAGTTGTCCCTGGGGGAGCCCTGGCTGTCCCTGGGGGTGCCCTGCCTGTCCCCTAGGTGTCCCTGGGAGTGCCCTGGCTGTCCCCTAGGTGTCCCTGGGGGTGCCCTGGGGTACCCTGGCTGTCCCTTAGATGTCCCTGGGGGTGCCCTGGCTCTCCTTGAGGTGCCCTGGCTGTCCCTTATGTGTCCCTGGGTGTGCCCTGGTGTCCCTGGGGTGCCCTGGCTGTCCCCTAGGTGTCCCTGGGGGTGCCCTGCCTGTCCCCGAGGTGTCCCTGGGGGTGCCCTGGCTGTCCTTGGGGTGCTCTGGCTGTCCCCTAGGTGTCCCTGGAGTGCCCTGACTGTCCCCTAGGTGTCCCTGGGGGTTCCCTGGCTGTCCCCTAGTTGTCCCTGGGGGAGCCCTGGCTGTCCCTAGGGTGCCCTGCCTGTCCCCTAGGTGTCCCTGAGTGCCCTGGCTGTCCCCTAGGTGTCCCTGGGGGTCCCTGGCTGTCTCCTAGTTGTCCCTGGGGGAGCCCTGGCTGTCCCTGGGGGTGCCCTGCCTGTCCCCTAGGTGTCCCTGGGAGTGCCCTGGCTGTCCCCTAGGTGTCCCTGGGGGTGCCCTGGGGTACCCTGGCTGTCCCTTAGATGTCCCTGGGGGTGCCCTGGCTCTCCTTGAGGTGCCCTGGCTGTCCCTTATGTGTCCCTGGGTGTGCCCTGGTGTCCCTGGGGTGCCCTGGCTGTCCCCTAGGTGTCCCTGGGGGTGCCCTGGCTGTCCCCTTGGTGTCCCTGGGGTGCCCTGGCTGTCCCTGGGGTTCCCTGGCTGTCCCCTAGGTGTCCCTGGGGGTGCCCTGGCTGTCCCCTTGGTGTCCCTGGGGTGCCCTGGCTTTCCCTGGGGTGCCCTGGCTGTCCCCTAGGTGTCCTTGGGGATGCCCTGGTGTCCCTGGGGGTGCCCTGCCTGTCCCCTAGGTGTCCCTGGGGGTGCCCAGGGTGTCCCTGTCAGGGCCCTGGCTGTCCCTTATGTGTCCCTAGGGGTACCTTGTCTGTCCCTGGGGGGGCCCTGGCTGTCCCTGTGGGGGCCCAGGCTGTCCCCTAGGTGTCCCTGGGGTGCCCTGGCTGTCCCTGGGGTACCCAGGCTTTCGTTTAGGTGTCCCTAGGGGTGCCCTGGCTGTCCCGTAGTTGTCCCTGGGGTGCCCTGGCTGTCCTTTAGGTGTCCCTGGGGGTGCCTTGTCTGTCTCTTGGGGGGCCCTGGCTGTCCCTGTGGGGGCCCTGGCTGTCTTCTAGGTGTCCCTGGGGGGCCCTGGCTGTCCCCTAGGTGTCCCTGGGGTGCCCTGGCTGTCCCTGGGGTGCCCAGGCTTTCCTTTAGGTGTCCCTGGGGTGCCCTGGCTGTCCCCTAGGTGTCCCAGGGCTGCCCTGGCTGTCTCATACGTGTCCCTGGGGGTGCCCTGGCTGTCCATTAGGTGTTCCTGGGGGTGCCCTGGCTGTCCCCTAGGTGTCTCTGCCTCGCTCGTATCCTCGACTCCGCCTCCGGCGCCATGGTGACACCCCTCCCAGTCTGGACCGGTGTGGCCACACCCCCTCCCCTGGGGCCATTAGACCCATCCCAGTACAGACCAGTAAGGCAGCGTGTGCCCACCATGGACCCCCACACGCCTGCCAGTTCGTCCCAGTCCACTCCCCGTCCATCCCAGTTCTCTCTGATCACCCTCCCAGTGCTCCCAGTCCATCCCAGTCCCGCAGTTGCTGGTGCTTGTGGCTGATCAGCTGGTGCCTGTCCGCAACGTGGAGCGGGTCAAATGAGGCCTCAGGGGGAGGGGGGGGGCGGATTTTGGGGGGTCCTGGGGGTCCCGAGTTGTCCTGGAGGGGTTTGGGGGGTTTTGGGGGGTCTGCGGGGAGTCTCAAGGGGCTGCTGTGGGTGTTTTTGGGGGGGCTTCGGGAGGTTTGGGCGGCCCATTTAAGGCATCAAAGGAACCTGAGGAGGGTTTTGCGGGCTCCTGGAGGTCGGGGGGGCCCTGGGGGTGGTTTGGGGGGCACTGGGGGGTTCCAGCCCGTGACCCCCGCCCGTTTTTGACACCCCCCCCCCCCCCCCGAGCTGTTTCGGTCTCATCGACGCCCTCCTGAAGCCCAAGGTGGGGGTGGGCGCTGGGCCCCCCCCGCTGCCCC
Source organism: Chamaea fasciata (assembly GCF_029207755.1). Taxonomy (NCBI): domain Eukaryota; kingdom Metazoa; phylum Chordata; class Aves; order Passeriformes; family Sylviidae; genus Chamaea; species Chamaea fasciata. Next base: position 97,478 of record NW_027094262.1, on the reverse strand, counting down.
CTCCCCCTGCCACCCCCGCGACGCCCTGCAGGTGAGGAACCCCCAAAAACCCCTCCCCGGTCCCCAAATTCACCCCTGGGACCCCAAAAAACCCCCAAAACCTCTCCCCGGACCCCATATTCACCCCTGAGGCCCCAAAAAAACCCCCAAACCTTTCCCCATGAACCCCAAATCCACCCCTGGGACCCCCCAAAACCTCCCCAGGACCCCAGATCCACCCCGGGACCCCCAAATCCATCCCTTGGACTCCCAAAAACCCCCAAATCCATCCCTGGGACCCCCCAAAACCTCCCTTCAAACCCCAAATTCACCCCTCGGACCTCCAGAATCCCTCCACAGGACCCCTCAGGGGTCGTTCCCCACGAAAAAGTGCGGGAAACGTGAGGGGAGAAAAAGGGCGGGATCAAGTGGAGGGGATCAATGGAATTTTGGGGGGGGTCAGCGACGCTGAGGAAGGATCAATGGAATATTGGGGGGGCATCAATGACATTGGGGGGGTCAGTGACACTCGGGTGGGGATCAATGATGCTGTGGGGGGGTCGATATCAGCTCGGGGGGCGGCCATGGGTTTTTGGGGGGCCGCAATGCAGGCATCCGTCCTGGGTTTGGAGCGGGGGGGCCCCTTCAACCTCTGGGGGGGCCCTGGCTGTCCCCTGGCTGTACCTGGGGGTTCCCTGGCTGTCCCCTAGGTGTCCCTGGGGATGCCCTGGCTGTCCCTGGGGGTGCCCTGGCTGTCCCTGGGGGTCCCTGGCTGTCCCCTAGGTGTCCCTGGGGTGCCCTGGCTTTCCCTGGGGTGCCCTGGCTGTCCCCTAGGTGTCCTTGGGGTGCCTTGCTGTCCCCAAGGCGTCCCTGGGGTGCCCTGGCTGTCCCCTAGGTGTCCCTGGGGGTGTCCTGGCTGTCCCTGGGGGTCCCTGGCTGTCCCATAGGTGTCCCTGGAGGTGCCCTGGCTGTCCTCTTGGTGTCCCTGGGGGTGCCCTGGGTGTCCCTGGGGTGCCCTGGCTGTCCCCTAGGTGTCCCCGGGGATGCCCTGGCTATCCCTGGGGGGGCCCTGGCTGTCCCTGGGGTGCCCTAGCTGTCCCCTAGGTGTCCCTGGGGGTGCCCTGGCTGTCCCCTTGGTGTCTCTGGGGTACCCTGGCTGTCCCTTAGATGTCCCTGGGGGTGCCCTGGCTCTCCTTGAGGTGCCCTGGCTGTCCCTTATGTGTCCCTGGGGGTGCCCAGGGTGTCCCTGGGGTGCCCTAGCTGTCCCCTAGGTGTCCCTGGGGGTGCCCTGCCTGTCCCCTAGGTGTCCCTGGGGTTGCCTTGGCTGTCCCCTAGGTGTCCCTGGGTGTGCCCTGGTGCCCCTGGGGTGCCCTGGCTGTCCCCGAGGTGTCCCTGGGGGTGCCCTGGCTGTCCCCGAGGTGTCCCTGGGGGTGCCCTGGCTGTCCTTGGGGTGCTCTGGCTGTCCCCTAGGTGTCCCTGGAGTGCCCTGACTGTCCCCTAGGTGTCCCTGGGGGTTCCCTGGCTGTCCCCTAGTTGTCCCTGGGGGAGCCCTGGCTGTCCCTAGGGTGCCCTGCCTGTCCCCTAGGTGTCCCTGGGAGTGCCCTGGCTGTCCCCTAGGTGTCCCTGGGGGTCCCTGGCTGTCTCCTAGTTGTCCCTGGGGGAGCCCTGGCTGTCCCTGGGGGTGCCCTGCCTGTCCCCTAGGTGTCCCTGGGAGTGCCCTGGCTGTCCCCTAGGTGTCCCTGGGGGTGCCCTGGGGTACCCTGGCTGTCCCTTAGATGTCCCTGGGGGTGCCCTGGCTCTCCTTGAGGTGCCCTGGCTGTCCCTTATGTGTCCCTGGGTGTGCCCTGGTGTCCCTGGGGTGCCCTGGCTGTCCCCTAGGTGTCCCTGGGGGTGCCCTGCCTGTCCCCGAGGTGTCCCTGGGGGTGCCCTGGCTGTCCTTGGGGTGCTCTGGCTGTCCCCTAGGTGTCCCTGGAGTGCCCTGACTGTCCCCTAGGTGTCCCTGGGGGTTCCCTGGCTGTCCCCTAGTTGTCCCTGGGGGAGCCCTGGCTGTCCCTAGGGTGCCCTGCCTGTCCCCTAGGTGTCCCTGAGTGCCCTGGCTGTCCCCTAGGTGTCCCTGGGGGTCCCTGGCTGTCTCCTAGTTGTCCCTGGGGGAGCCCTGGCTGTCCCTGGGGGTGCCCTGCCTGTCCCCTAGGTGTCCCTGGGAGTGCCCTGGCTGTCCCCTAGGTGTCCCTGGGGGTGCCCTGGGGTACCCTGGCTGTCCCTTAGATGTCCCTGGGGGTGCCCTGGCTCTCCTTGAGGTGCCCTGGCTGTCCCTTATGTGTCCCTGGGTGTGCCCTGGTGTCCCTGGGGTGCCCTGGCTGTCCCCTAGGTGTCCCTGGGGGTGCCCTGCCTGTCCCCGAGGTGTCCCTGGGGGTGCCCTGGCTGTCCTTGGGGTGCTCTGGCTGTCCCCTAGGTGTCCCTGGAGTGCCCTGACTGTCCCCTAGGTGTCCCTGGGGGTTCCCTGGCTGTCCCCTAGTTGTCCCTGGGGGAGCCCTGGCTGTCCCTAGGGTGCCCTGCCTGTCCCCTAGGTGTCCCTGGGAGTGCCCTGGCTGTCCCCTAGGTGTCCCTGGGGGTGCCCTGGGTGTCCCTGTGGGTGCCCTGGTTGTCCCCTAGGTGTCCCTGGGGTCCCCTGGGTGTCCCCGGGGGTGCCCTGGCTGTTCCTGGGGTGCCCTGGCTGTCCTTTAGGTGTCCCTTGGGGTACCCTGGCTGTCCCCTAGGTGTCCCAGGGCTGCCCTGGCTGTCTCTTAGGTGTCCCTGGGGGTGCCCTGGCTGTCCCCTAGGTGTCCCTGGGAATGCGCTGGCTGTCCTTGGGGGCGCCGTGGCTGTCCCCTTGGTGTCCCTGGGGGTTCCCTGGGTGTCCCTGCGGAGGCCCTGACTCTCCCCTAGGTGTCCCTGTGGGTGCCCTGGCTGTCCCTGGGGTGCCCTGGCTGTCCCCTATCGGTCCCTGGGGGTGCCCTGTCTGCCCCTGGGGTGCCCTGTCTGTCCCCTAGGTGTCCCTGGTGGTGCCCTGGCTGTCCCTGGGGATCCCTGGCTGTCCCCTAGGTGTGCCTGCGGGTGACCTGGCTGTCCCCTAGGTGTCCCTGGGGGTGCCCTGGCTGTCCCCTTGGTGTCCCTGGGGTGCCCTGGCTTTCCCTGGGGTGCCCTGGCTGTCCCCTAGGTGTCCTTGGGGATGCCCTGGTGTCCCTGGGGGTGCCCTGCCTGTCCCCTAGGTGTCCCTGGGGGTGCCCTGGGTGTCCCTGTCAGGGCCCTGGCTGTCCCTTATGTGTCCCTAGGGGTACCTTGTCTGTCCCTGGGGGTGCCCTGGCTGTCCCTGGGGTACCAAGGCTTTCGTTTAGGTGTCCCTAGGGGTGCCCTGGCTGTCCCTTAGGTGTCCCTGGAGGTGCCCTTGCTGTCCATTGGGGGGCCCTGGCTGTCCCTGTGGGTCCCTGGCTGTCCCCTAGGTGTCCCTGGGGGTGCCTTGTCTTTCTCTTGGGGGGCCCTGGCTGTCCCTTAGGTGTCCCTTGGGGTGCATTAGGTGTCCCTGGGGGTGCCCAGGGTGTCCCTGGGGTTCCCTGGCTGTCCCCTAGGTGTCCCTGCCTCGCTCGTATCCTCGACTCCGCCTCCGGCGCCATGGTGACACCCCTCCCAGTCTGGACCAGTGTGGCCACACCCCCTTCCCTGGGGCCATTAGACCCATCCCAGTACAGACCAGTAAGGCACCGTGTGCCCACCATGGACCCCCACACGCCTGCCAGTTCGTCCCAGTCCACTCCCCGTCCATCCCAGTTCCCTCTGATCACCCTCCCAGTGCTCCCAGTCCATCCCAGTCCCGCAGGTGCTGGTGCTTGTGGCTTGATCAGCTGGTGCCTGTCCGCAACGTGGAGCGGGTCAAATGAGGCCTCAGGGGGAGGGGGGGGGCGGATTTTGGGGGGTCCTGGGGGTCCCGAGTTGTCCTGGAGGGGTTTGGGGGGTTTTGGGGGGTCTGCGGGGAGTCTCAAGGGGCTGCTGTGGGTGTTTTTGGGGGGGCTTCGGGAGGTTTGGGCGGCCCATTTGAGGCATCAAAGGAACCTGAGGAGGGTTTTGCGGGCTCCTGGAGGTCGGGGGGGCCCTGGGGGTGGTTTGGGGGGCACTGGGGGGTTCCAGCCCGTGACCCCCCCCCCGTTTTTGACCCCCCCCCCCCCCCCGAGCTGTTTCGGTCTCATCGACGCCCTCCTGAAGCCCAAGGGGGGGTGGGCGCTGGGCCCCCCCCGCTGCCCCCTCCCCCTGCCACCCCCGCGACGCCCTGCATGTGAGGGACCCCCAAAAACCCCTCCCCGGACCCCAAATTCACCCCTGGGACCCCAAAAAACCCCCAAAACCTCTCCCCGGACCCCAAATTCAGCCCTGAGGCCTCAAAAAACCCCCAAAAACCCCTCCCCATGAACCCCAAATCCACCCCTGGGACCCCCCAAAACCTCCCCAGGACCCCAGATCCACCCCGGGACCCCCAAATCCATCCCTTGGACCCCCAAAAACCCCCAAATCCATCCCTGGGACCCCCCAAAACCTCCCTCCAAACCCCAAATTCACCCCTCGGACCTCCAGAATCCTTCCACAGGACCCCTCAGGGGTCGTTCCCCACGAAAAAGTGCGGGAAACGTGAGGGGAGAAAAAGGGCGGGATCAAGTGGAGGGGATCAATGGAATTTTGGGGGGGGTCAGCGACGCTGAGGAAGGATCAATGGAATATTGGGGGGGCATCAATGACATTGGGGGGGTCAGTGACACTCGGGTGGGGTTCAATGATGCTGTGGGGGGGTCGATATCAGCTCGGGGGGAGGCCATGGGTTTTTGGGGGGCCGCAACGCAGGCAGCCGTGCTGGGTTTGGAGCGGGGGGGCCCCTTCAACCTCTGGGGGGGCCCTGGCTGTCCCCTGGCTGTACCTGGGGGTTCCCTGGCTGTCCCCTAGGTGTCCCTGGGGATGCCCTGGAGTCCCTGGGGGTGCCCTGGCTGTCCCTGGGGGTCCCTGGCTGTCCCCTAGGTGTCCCTGGGGTGCCCTGGCTGTCCCCTAGGTGTCCTTGGGGTGCCTTGCTGTCCCCAAGGCGTCCCTGGGGTGCCCTGGCTGTCCCCTAGGTGTCCCTGGGGGTGCCCTGGCTGTCCCTGGGGGTCCCTGGCTGTCCCATAGGTGTCCCTAGGGGTGCCTTGTCTGTCCCTGGGAGGGCCCTGGGGGTACCCTGGTGTCGCTGGGAGGGCCCTGGCTGTCCCCTAAGTGTCCCTGGGGGTGCTCTGGTGTCCCTGGGGTGCCCTGGCTGTCCCCTAGGTGTCCCTGGGTGTGCCTTGTCTGTCCTTGGGGGTGCCTTGTCTGTCCCTGGGGGGGCCGTGGCTGTCCCCTCGGTGACCCTGGGGGTTCCCTGGGTGTCCCTGCGGGGGCCCTGACTGTCCCTGGGGTGCCTTGCTGTCCCCTAGGTATCCCTAGGGTGCCCTGGCTGTCCCCTAGGTGTCCCTGGGGGTGCCCTGGCTGTCCCTGAGGGGGCCGAGGCTGTCCCCTAGTTGTCCCTGGGGGTTCCCTGGGTGTCCCTGTGGGGCTCTGGCTGTCCCTGGGGTGCCCTGGCTGTTCCATAGGTGTCACTGGGGGTGCTCTGGAGTCACTGGGGTGCCTTGGCTGTCCCTTAGGTCTCCCTGGGGTTGCCCCGGCTGTCCCCTGCGGGGCCCTGGCTGTCCCTGGGCGGCCCTGGCTATACCCTAGGTGTCCCTGGGGGTCCCTTGTCTTTCCCTGGGGGTGCCATGGCTGTCCCCTAGGTGTCCCTGGGGGTGCCCTGGCTGTCCCTTAGGTGTCCGTAGGGGTGCCTTGTCTGTCCCTGGGGGTGCCCTGGCTGTACCCTACGTGTCCCTGGGGGTGCCTTGTCTGTCCCTTGGGGGGCCCTGGCTGTCCCTGGGGGTGCCCTGGCTGTCCCCTAGGTGTCCCTGGGGGTGCCCTGGGTGTCCCTGTCCGGGCCCTGGCTGTCCCCTCGGTGTCCCTGGGGGTTCCCTGGGTGTCCCATCGGGGGCCCTGGCTGTCCCCTAGGTGTCCCTGTGGGGGCCCTGGCTGACCCTGGGGTGCCCTTGCTGTCCCCTAAGTGTCTTTGGGGCTGCCCTGGCTGTCCCCTACCTGTCCCTGGGGGTTCCCTGGGTGTCCTCTAGGTGTCCCTAGGAGGTGCCCTGGCTGTCTCTGGGGGGCCCTTGCTGTCCCCTAGATGTCCCTGGGGGTGCCCTGGATGTCCCTGGGGGTGCCCTGGGTGTCCCCTAAGTTTCCCTGGGGGTGCCCTGGGTGTCCCTGGGGGTGCCCTGGCTGCCTCCTAGGTGTCCCTTGGGGTGCCCTAGGTGTCCCTGGGGGTGCCCTGGCTGTCCTCTAGGTGTCCCTGGGGGAGCCCTGGTGTCTCTGGGGGTGCCCTGGCTGTCCCTGGCGTGGCCAGGGAGTCCCTAGGGTGCCCTGGCTATCCCCTAGGTGTCCCTGGGGGTGCCCTGGCTGTCCCTGAGGTGCCCTTGCTGTCCCCTAGGTGTCCCTGGGGTTACCTGGGTGTCCTCTATCTGTCCCTGGGGGTTTCCTTGGTGTCCGTGGCGGTGCCCTGGGGATGCTCTGACTCTCCCTGGGGCGGCCCTGGCTGCCCCTGGAGTGGCCGTGGCTGTCCCTGGGGTTGCCCTGGCTGTACCCTACGTGTCCCTGGGGGTGCCTTCTCTGTCCCTTGGGGGTCCCTGGCTGTCCCTGTGGGGGCCCTGGCTGTCTTCTAGGTGTCCCTATGGTGCCCTGGCTGTCCCTGGGGTGCCCAGGCTGTCCTTTAAGTGTCCGTGGTGGTGCCCTGGCTGTCCCCTAGGTATCCCTGGGGGTGCCCTGGCTGTCCCTGGGGAGGCCGTGGCTGTCCCCTAGGTGTCCCTGGGGGTTCCCTGGGTGTCCCTGCGGGGGCCCTGGCTGTCCCATAGGTGTCCCTGTGGGGGCCCTGGCTGTCCCTGGGGTGCCCTGGCTGTCTCATAGGTGTCCCTGGGGGTGCTCTGGTGTCACTGGGATGCCCTGGCTGTCCTTTGGGGGGCCCTGGCTGTATCTGGGGGTGCCCTGGCTGTCCCCTAGGTGTCCCTGGGGGTGCCCTGGGTGGTTCTGGGGGTCCCCTGGCTGTCCCATAGGTGTCCCTGGGGATGCCCTGGCTGACCCCTAGGTGTCACTGGGGGTGCCATGGCTGTCCCTTAGGTGTCCCTGGGGGTGCCCTGGCTGTCCCTTAGGTGTTTCTGGGGTGCCCTGGCTGTCCCCTAGGTGTCCCTGCCTCGCCCGGATCCTCGACTCCGCCTCTGGCGCCATGGTGACACCCCTCCCAGTCTGGACCAGTGTGGCCACACCCCCTCCCCTGGGGCCAATAGACCCATCCCAGTATAGACCAGTAAGCCACCTTGTGCCCACCATCGACCCCCACACACCTGCCAGTTCGTCCCAGTCCACTCCCCGTCCATCCCAGTTCTCTCTGATGACCCTCCCAGTGCTCCCAGTCCATCCCAGTCCCGCAGGTGCTGGTGCTTGTGGCTTGATCAGCTGGTGCCTGTCCGCAACGTGGAGCGGGTCAAATGAGGCCTCAGGGGGAGGGGGGGGCGGATTTTGGGGGGTCCTGGGGGTCCCGAGTTGTCCTGGAGGGGTTTGGGGGGTTTTGGGGGGCCTGGGGGGAGTCCTGGGGGCTGCTTTGGGTGTTTTTGGGGGATCTTCGGGAGGTTTGGGCGGCCCATTTGAGGCATCAAAGGAACCTGAGGAGGGTTTTGCGGGCTCCTGGAGGTCGGGGGGGCCCTGGGGGTGGTTTGGGGGGCACTGGGGGGTTCCAGCCCGTGCCCCCCCCCTCGTTTTTGACCCCCCCCCCCGAGCTGTTTCGGTCTCATCGACGCCCTCCTGAAGCCCAAGGGGGGGTGGGCGCTGGGCCCCCCCCTCTGCCCCCTCCCCCTGCCACCCCTGCGACGCCCTGCAGGTGAGGAACCCCCAAAAACCCCTCCCCAGACCCCAAATTCACCCCTGGGTCCCCAAAAAAACCCCAAAACCTCTCCCCGGACCCCAAATTCACCCCTGAGGCCCCAAAAAACCCCCAAACCCCTCCCCATGAACCCCAAATCCACCCCTGGGACCCCCCAAAACCTCCCCAGGACCCCAGATCCACCCCGGGACCCCCAAATCCATCCCTTGGACCCCCAAAAACCCCCAAATCCATCCCTGGGACCCCCCAAAACCTCCCTCCAAACCCCAAATTCACCCCTCGGACCTCCAGAATCCTTCCACAGGACCCCTCAGGGGTGGTTCCCCACGAAAAAGGGCGGGAAACGTGAGGGGAGAAAAAGGGCGGGAAACGTGAGGGGAGAAAAAGGGCGGGATCAAGTGGAGGGGATCAATGGAATTTTGGGGGGGGTCAGCGACGCTGAGGGAAGATCAATGGAATATTGGGGGGGCATCAATGACATGGGGGGGGGTCAGTGACACTCGGGTGGGGATCAATGATGCTGTGGGGGGGTCGATATCAGAGGTTATCAGAGGAAATCGCCGCCGCCGTCCTCCCGTGCCCAGAGCCCCGCCAGGACTCCAGCGCAGCTCCGGCTGCAGGCGGAGCAGGAGCGGCTCCTGCCGCCCGCAGCGATCCCGGTCCCGATCCCGACGGCAACGCCAGCCCGGTCCTCAGGCCCCGAGACCCACAGCCCGCCCGCCGAGGGGGGCCGCACCGCTCGGGAGCCGCAGCCGACACTGACAGGACCCGAACCAGAACGCCCGCTCCCATTCCCGGCCCCGCCTGGCTCCTCGCAGGGCCGCGAGCAACCTCGGCTCGGCTCAGCTTCGAGGGGCGGGGCGGGGCCGCGGGCGATGGTCCCGCCCCCATCCCGGGCAGCGCGGGGCGCCGGGGCGGGCTCGGGGCGGAGCCGGGGCGGGCTCGGGGCGGAGCCGGGGTGGGCTCGGGGCGGAGCCGGGGCGGAGCCGGGGCGGGCTCGGGGCGGAGCCGGGGCGGGCTCGGGACAGAGCCGGGGCGGGCTTTGGGCGGAGCCGGGGCGGAGCCGGGGCGGGCTCGGGGCGGAGCCGGGGCGGGCTCGGGGCGGAGCCGGGGCGGGCTCGGGGCGGAGCAGGGGCGGAGCCGGGGCGGAGCCGGGGCGGGCTCGGGGCGGAGCCGGGGCGGGCTCGGGGTGGAGCAGGGGCGGAGCCGGGGCGGGGTCGGGGCGGAGCCGGGGCGGAGCCGGGGCTCTGTGAGGCGGGGCCCGGAGGCAGCCGGGGCCGGGCAGTACCGGGGGCGCGGCTTCAGGGGCGCGGGGCGGGTCCCAAGTGCACGGCGCCGGGACCCCACCGGGGCGTTCCTCACCGAGCCTATAGAGCAGCAGCTACTTCCGCCACCCTTTTGAATCCCCGCGATTGGCGGGCTCGCTGAGGCATCGGCAGTGCTGATTGGACAGCGGGCCCCGGGAATCGCGCCCGCCCCCCGGCCCGCGCTGAGGGCCCGGGGCCTCCGCCCTCAGACCGGCTCCGGCTCCAACCCGGCCCGGGCTCTGCTCCGGTCCCCCCGGCCCGCCCTGAGGGCCCGGGGGCTCTGCGCCGAGACCGGCCTCGCCCCTCCCCGCCTCGCCTCGTAGTAGATTTCTGTTTGGTTTGTGGGAAGAAACAGTTGTGAGAAGTGAGATTTGTGCTGGAGAGGTGCTGCTGGGAAGAAAGGATGGAGTAAATCTGCTCCGAGGATGTGTGATGAAGAATTCAGGGTAAGGGTTGGGCAATATTTATAAACTGTCTCCATATTTCCCTGTATCTCTGGGTGTTTGGATTTAGCCTGGGATTGTCAGCTAAGTTATAAAAAAGCCAACCCGGCTACTGAACTCCCAATAAACGTTTGGAACCCTTGCACAGAAAGACAAGTTAGCAACGATTCCAAAGGAAAAATTGTAAATGGAGGGTAACGATTGCGGGGGGATTTCCTTGGGGATTATGACCCTCACACATACGGAATTTAGGAGGTGGAATCCCAGTTTCAGCCTTGGGCACGTGCAGGAGAAGAGGGGTCGTTATCCCTATCAAGGAAAGCCCGGTGCCCCAGCGCGCCAGGTGCGGACAACGAATTCTCCGGGGATGAGCACAAGTCCCCTCTTCCCCTGCCCCGACACTCGGACTGGCAGCAGCTGCAGGTGAGAGCTGTCACAGGATGGTGAGGAGACAGAGCAGCCCCAGGTGTGACCGTCAGGATGAGGAGGGCAGCAGAGCCGCCACAAGTGTGAGCTGTAAAGGATAATGAGGGGCCGGTTCTAGCCGGGGGCGGTTTAATAGAGGAGCCCGAGTTCACTTTGGCATCGGGCCGTGAGGAGCTCAGCGTGGTTTCTGCGGTGGTGGGAAAGCTTCTTACAGCGCCTGCAGGAGCACGTGGATGTGGGGGGTTTCTTTGTGCCGGACAGCAGTAGCAGGTAAGCCAGCATGGGTTTGTAGGGGAGATTTTTTTTTCTTTGCAGCTTTGTCTTACTAATTTCTCTGTGGTGCTCCCAGGAAATAAAAGGAGTTATGGAGAGAAAAGGAGTTCAAATTCAGTGAAGAAACTCTTCTTCTGTGGTTGTCAGTATTCAAACTGAAGAAAACTTTCCACCTGGATTTTTAATGAGTTGTGGTATTTCTATGTGGTTTTTATTAAGTATTATGCTCTTGGGTGGCGTGTAGTGTTTTGTCTGATTTTTGATGTTATGTGTAATTTGGTTTTTGAGTGAGGATAACTTTGTTGGAGGGGTTGTTTGTATTTGAGGTAGAATTAATTTAAGTAGCTTTTTTTGCTAGACTTCTGATACGTGGTATTGGGGTTTTGTGTGTGATATGTAGGGATTCAAGTTGGGTAGGGTTATTTTTTCTGTTTAGTGGCTTTGAATGATTTATTGTGTAGCTTTATCTTGTTTGTAGATGGTGTATGGTGAGAGATATGGTTTCTTTTTCGTGTTAGGTTTTGTAGTTTACATGTCGGTCAGAGTATTTTTGAACCGAGTTCTGTTGAATTGTTTTTGGTGAGATACAGTGTTTTTTGAGGGTGTGTTTTCTAAGGTTTACAATGGTGTAATTGGCTGTAGTGTGAGATGTAAAGGAGGTTTTTATTTTTTTGGTGGTGGTTTTTATTATGGTGAGTGTGTAGTATTTGTTTTGATGGGTTTGGGGTAGTGTGATGTAGCTAATTTATTAGGGTTTTCTAATATTTATAATTCAATTATTGTTTATTGTATTACAGGGATTTATTTATTTAGCTTGTTTGGTTTTAGTGTGTGTTCTATAATTATGGAAAATTTGGGAGATGCTGTTTATAGTTGAATGGATCTTTTAGTTTTAGGATTGAGGGGGTTGCGGGTATATATTTTGAAGTTTTTTTGAGGGGATTGGACATGGGGGTTATTTTTATTATATTTGGTAGTTGGACTTATAGTAATAAGAGCTGGCTTTTTTTTTGCTGCATTATTTTTTGTTTTTTCTTTTCTAGTATTCTTGTATTTGTGTGGTCAGGGTAGTGGTGTTTCTGGTGCAGCTGTAAGCCTCCATTATTGTTTGTGTGTTTTAGGTGGTCCACTGGTATTACAGGGAGACCCCCTCATTGACCGGCCAACAGATCTGCTGAGATTGTACATCAGCATTTGGTTTTCTCTACGGTACCTGACTAAGAGACAGCAGTCTGGTGACAGCAAGGAATTCCCAGAGGTGGAGCTGGATCTCAGCAGTCAAGCTGACGTGGGCAAGGTGAGCAGTGACTGGTGGACAGAAGCAGTTGCTATTGTTCAAGTCTCACTTGCTGGTGCAACTCTAAGCATTCACTGTTCTTTTTTTTTTTTACTTTAGGTTGTCCCCTTGCCAGATGTGCTGGCCCCAGAGGCCAGATGGGTGCAGCATTAAGGTATACTTGTGGCATGCTTCAGTCAGACTGGGGAGGTTGCTGTTTCACAGTAACTCAGCATGATTTTTTGCTTCTTTTGTTTCTTTGCAGGTGCCACTGCTGTCCCAGGCGTGCTAAGGAATAGAGAGAGCCGGTGAGTTGCCCTTTAGGCAGGGTGACCCATAGGTGAGCGATGCGCTCAGCATTTACTTTTTCCTTTTGCTGGGTCCACTCCTGTCAGCCTCTGGAGCGGAGTGAAGATCTGAGGGGGAGCTGGGGCAGCAGTGCAGAGGAGCCCTGGGGATTACTCTTCTGGAGGGGGATAGTCACATTTCCTGTTTTGTGATCCTAGGTAGCGCGAGGAGGTGCGGAGACAAAGTCTGGATACGGCAGCCCCAAAGCGGATGCTGAGAACATGTCTGAGATGCTGAGAACGTTCTGTCGAGGACGGACGTTCCACTCGTGTTCCAAAAGCTAAGTGTTGGGGCTGGTGGTCAGGAGAAGGGAAAAAACCTTTTCAGTCCCGGGAGGTGATTTAAAGTTACCTTAGAAGAGAAGGCCCTAGTGGGGTGGTCCCTTCAAAAGTAAAGGGTGAGGGTTTCTCCTCAGCTTCACCAGAGCCTTTGCTGGGCGGGGCAGTTCTGACCCATCTCCATGTTCTAGGGAGCTTCACATTATTGGCCTTCTTTTAGAGTCCACAGGGTTAGGCTGCAGCAGGGGATTCCTGGCCCAGGAGCGTCCTGATTAGGAGCAATGCTAGTTGCAAGGCGTAGGGTTAGTAGGGTTCAGCAGGGGGAGTTTACAGTGGCACACAGAGGCTGAAGGAGGGCTTGAGAAGTAAAGGACTCGAGGTCTAGAGAACACACAGTGAAAATCGGGGGTATAGCCTAGGATACAAGTCAGAGTACAGGTATCCCGGCCCTCACAGCGCTGCTGCCAACACTGTTTCCCTGAGAGCAGGTGCAGGCAGCAATCTTAATGCTAGACAATGCCAGAAGTCCTGAGAGGTGCAGGCAGTAACCCTAAGCTAGGGCCAGGCAGGAAGTGACAGTGGTGGGGCAGAGTCCACAGGGTTGAGGTTCACCGGGGATGTCCACCCTGCGTTCCTGTCCTGCTCTAACCGGGGATGCTCACAGCCCTAATGGAGGCCACGGTGGGTGGGCTCAGTGCCAGTAATGCCTCTAAGGCTTTGGCGCTGCGAGCGTCAGCCTCCGAGCTCAGCTGAAGCACACACGGGGCCCGAGGACCCGGTCCTGCTTAAGAGACGGTGAATAGCAGAGCTGCTGGTTTTTGGCTGATGTGCAGCTAAGATTATGCTTTGATGTTTGGTTTTCTTTATTGTAGCTGACTAGGAGACAGCAGCCCAGCGACAGCAGGAATTTCCCTGAGGGAGAGGCGGCCTTCTTTAGCACCCAGCGTGGATTCACCTTCCCAGACGTCTGAGAGATAAGTGGAGGGCTCGGAACTAGGGAGGGGATGAAAGCAGGGTACCAGGGCAGGGGTCACCGGGAGGGATTTTTTGAGTCGGGTTTGGAGATGGGGATGTCCCAGATGTGACCCCTTAGGCTACATGAAGGGAAAGTCTCATTCTGGATCACAGGGCTGAGGTGTGCAGGGCAGAGCAGTCCCAGGGTGTGTTGTGTCTCTTGTGCACTCTGTGTCTTTTGGGTGTCTTGTCTTTTCCTTTAGTCCTTTCAGGGGCCTGTCAAAACCCCTGGCATCAGTCTTAGCATTTCTGATCTCTGTGCTCCTCAGCCAGGTGCCTTTGTCTCAGCTGCTTGGACACTCATCAGAATCCATCTCTTCACAAGCATCCAGTCCGATGCCTTTTCAGGTCTTGTTCTGAGCTGTACTGACAGCCGTGCACCGCCCTGATCCATTCCGGCGGGTTAGGTCTTGTGAGAATGCAAAGGCAGGTAGAGGATTCTGACCGTAGGATTCTCGGGCATCCATCTCTGCGTTTCTTGGGATAAGTCATCCCGATGGCATCTTGTTCCTGCAGGGTTCTCTGAGCCTGGCCAGCTCACCATCCATCTTACCTAGGTCATCTCATTCTGAGTTCTCTGGACCCTCAGGGTCATTCTTCTTGCCCAGAGTTTTCTGTCCCTGTTGCGTCCCCTCGTTTTTCCTGTGCTGTGTCACGGGTGTTGGTGTGTGTTTGGCTGGGAGCTGCTCTGCCTTGCTGCTCAGTCTGGGTGTAGAAGTAATAGGATGAGTCCCGGGGACTTGCATTTTGTGATGTGGGGATGTGGGGTGTAGTTAGACTGTCGAGGGTATTCCTAGATTGGCACAAGATGTGTGGAGCTGTCAAGGTATCCTGCAGCACTCTGACTTTTGTCCCAACTTTCTTTCAGATGCAGAGAGATGAAATCCGTGGCAGAGCCCCCCATCCTGGGTGAGGGGCTCCCCTGAGAAGGTCAGTCCCTGTTTGTGTTTGCAGGGGAGGTGTAAATGATGGCTGTGTTACAGCTCTGTTCTTTGTCTTTATTTTTAGGTGGTAAAGCCGGATCTCAGCAGTCAAGCTGACGTGGGCGAGGTGAGCAGTGATGGGTGGACAGAAGCAGTTGCTATTGTTCAAGCCTCACTCGCTGGTGCAACTCTAAGCCTCCGTTATTGTGTGTTTTAGGGAGTCCACTCGCAGGAGGCCGAGCTCCCCTCTCACCAACCGGACGACAGACCCGGGTCACCTCACCCGTGAGCCCTCCGGGAGCATTCCAGGAGTCTGTGATGGAGCCTTGATCTTCTCCTTGTGAAGGCCCCATCCAGGTAGGCTTGGATAATGGGCGAGGAGTTGAGGTGAGTCAGGGAGGAGAAGGAGGGATGGTCCCCTCAAGTTCCAGCGCTGCCACGTCACCTTGTCTGCTCTTTACCCAGGCAGACCCTGCGACGCCGGCGTTGGCCTCTGAGCGCAGCTGAAGCACGGGGCCGAGGACACAGGCAAGCTTAGGAGACAGTGAGTAGCAGAATTGCTGGTTTCTGGCTGATGTGCTGCTAAGATTATGCTTTGATGTTTGGTTTTCTTTATTGTAGCTGTGTAGGAGACAACAGCCCAGCAGCAGCAGGAATTTCCCTGAGGGAGAGGCGGCCTTCTTTGCCACCCAGCGTGGATTCACCTCCCTAGACGTCCGAGAGATAAGTGGAGGGCTCGGAGCCAGGGAGGGCTTGAAAGCGGGGTGTGGGATCAGGGGCCACCGGGAGGGATTTTTTGAGTCATTTTTGGTGACAGGGATGTCCAAGATGTGACCCCTTAGGCTACATCAAGGGAAGGTCTCATTCTGGATCACAGTGCCGAGGTGTGCAGGGCAGAGCAGTCCTGGTGTGTGTTGTGTCACTTGTCTGTTGTGCTCTCTGTCCTTTGGGTGTCTTGTGTGTGCTGTCTTTTCACTTAGCCCTTTGAGGGGCCTATCAAAACCCCTGGCATCAGTCTTAGCATTTCTGATCTCTGTGCTCCTCAGCCAGGTGCCTTTGTCTCAGCTGCTCGGACACTCATCAGAATCCATCTCTCTTCACAAGCATCCAGTCCGATGCCTTTTCAGGTCTTGTTCTGAGCTGTATTGACAGCCGTGCACCGCCCTGATCCATTCCGGCGGGTTAGGTCTTGTGAGAATGCAAAGGCAGGTAGAGGATTCTGACTGTAGGATTCTCGGGCATCCATCTCTGCATTTCTTGGGATAAGTCATCCCGATGGCATCTTGTTCCTGCAGGGTTCTCTGAGCCTGGCCAGCTCACCTTCCATCTTACCTCGGTCATCTCATTCCGAGTTCTCTGGACCCTCAGGGTCATTCTTCTTGCCCAGAGTTTTCTGTCCCTGTTGCGTCCCCTCGTTTGTCCTGTGCTGTGTCACGGGTGTTGGTGTGTGTTTGGCCGGGAGCTGCTCTGCCTTGATGCTCAGTCTGGGTGTAGGGGTACGAGGGTAATAGTGCCGGGGGCTTGAAATTTGTGATGTGGGGTGTAGTTAGACTATAGAGGGTATTCCTAGATTGCCACAAGATGTGTGGAGCTGTCAAGGTATCCTGCAGCACTCTGACTTTTGTCCCAACTTTCTTTCAGATGCAGAGGGATGAAATCCGTGGCAGAGCCCCCCATCCTGGGTGAGGGGCTCCCCTGAGAAGATCGATCGCTATTCAAGGTGAGAGTCACATATTTCACATTTTTTGGCACTCCAGTGCAGGCCACCTGCATTTACAGCTTGAAACAAGTGAGTCCCTTGGTAACCCCTGGGCAGCAGCTGGAGCCTGCTCCGGGCTGGGCTGAGGGAGCAAACACTTGTGGCTGACACAGCTCCACACTGGGGGTACTTGGGAAAACACCTGCCTTGTCCTGGATTTTTTTTTTTTTGAGCTTTTTACACGGTTTTAATCATCACCTTGGTAAAAATAAATGGTAAGGACTGAAAACATGAGAGGCTGGCAGGTTATGCTCGTGAATGAGAACTTTTTTTTTAAATAACTGTGCGGCCTATATCTTAATTTTGAGACTCTCTTTTTTGGCTGACTTTACTGTAAAAAATCTAATTTTAATTTAGCTGCCTCAATAATGTTTTTATTGTACAAATATGTTCTAGCGGCAGGAGCTTAAAGTAGTAACACCAACATGCCACCTCTGGAATAAATCCCTGCGTCTCCTCAGACCTACTGGTTTGCAGTAGAGTTTGTACACCTTTCGCTGCAGCTGTGGTTCTTAATAACTGGAAGTCCATGGATTGCTGGGCGATTCCCATAAGTTCTCCTATTTTGTAGGAGCTGCATGGTGAGGTCAGCATTCTGAGGGAGGCCCTGGCACAGCTGCCAAGGGCAAGGAACGTGGAGCATCCCAGGGCTTCTCCCACCCGAGTTTCTCCCGGAGCGTGCTGCGTGTCATGCCGGATGTTTAACCCGGGTTTGGGGTGTTCTCCTGCAGTCCCAGCTCTGACTGCTGCCCCCGAGCCCCGGCCTTGCTCGGTCCCAGCACTGAACCTGGCAGGTGGGTGTGCTTTTCCAGCCCTTGAATCCCACGGGCAATCCCAGATTCCCGGAGCTCCCCGAGGCACAGCCTGGCCTCCCTCCCTGGGAGCTGCATTTCAGTCTGCCTGGACCAAGGCCATCCTGTTTGAGACTTTATTCCTGTTGCTTTTCCTCTTGCAGGTAGTTGGCGAAAAGGAGAGAGCCAGTAGGAAGTGAAGCCACTGGAAGGCCTTATCCCAGTCCAAGGTTCCCACTTTTCTTTCTGACTCCTGGATAATTGCCTGGCCATAACTGGACAGAGACTGTCAGTTTGATTTCCTGCCTTTTCCAATAAATCCTTGCTTTCAGCTGGAGTGTATTCCTGGTGTCATCCCCCTCCTCGTCCGTGGATGTGTAAATAAAATTCCTGACTTGCCGAGTCCAATTTTGTTATTGCAGGAAGTGTGGTGCTTTTGTTCCACTGAAACTTCCCAACTCTGCTGAGAGTTTCCGATGTCAAATACAAGTAAGATTCGAGTTTCTTTGCATTGTTACTCCCACAAAACACAGATCATTCTTGGATAGGAGTAGCTGGACCTGTTGAATTTCCACTTCCCTTTAAAATTAGAGCAGAGGAAGCAGATTTAAATTTGTTCCATGAACTTCCACCAACTTGATGACTGTTCCAAAAGTTTGCAGTGTTAGAAATGCCTAAGCTTGTTTTCCAGGCAAGCTGGGATTTAGATGTTATTTCTTCCTTTTATTTGATGTTTTTTCTCTCTCTGATTCTAGTAAGAGAATATATTTTTTTTTTCCAGTTTTCCATCCTAATTGGAGTTTTTGTACATTGTAGGGCACATTTCCAAGGAAATTTACCAAATTCATGTTGGTAAAGCAGGAGCTATTCAGCACCATGCTGCCACTTTTTTCCTTTCAACCCCCTAACAGGTCTCATTCTACCCATACACAGTATTACCAGCAATAACTTGGTGTCGAGTTGTATTTCAGAGGTAGCAATAAAACAAAGTTGACATTTTATTTTGTGCCTCTCTGAACCTCTTTGTTTATTAACAAAGAACTCCAAAACAAAGCAAACAGAAAAACAAAAACCAAAACAAAAGCCCCTACAAACACTGCCCCCCAAGAAAAAACAATGACAGAGAAAACATACCAACATTATTAAATAAAAATTAAATCTTTACCCCTTAGAAAACGAGGCTAATTTAATTTTAATTCATTGTGGTTCTGATGTGTTAGGTAAATGAATTCATATAGTTTAAAAAATAAACAAGTCAACACAAATTAAATAAATACAAAAATAGAAAAATATAAGTAACAAAAATAGAAATATAAAATACAGTTTTAAGGGGTGAGAAAATCTCTAGAAAAGCTAAAGCTTTTACAGTATCCCCTAAATAGGTGGTACTCTCTTAACTGCTGCAGAGCGTTGAAACAAGCCTAGAGAAGCTTCAGTGTGCACCAAAAGCAGCTGCTGCTATAGGAAACCGGTGTTGTTTTAAGACCTCCCCCTCCCAAGTTCCTTGCACTTTGTGTTCACAGAGAAGTCACACGAGTCCTGATATATTTTTCCTTTCTTCAAGGATGATGACAACAAGAAAAGTCAACTCTTTAATTTTTGCTTATCCCTAGCAAGCAAAGCCCGGTGCCCCAGTGTGTCGGTGCAAACAGTGAAATGTCTGCAGCAAGTTCCCTCTGCCCCGCCCTCACCCTCGGGCTGGCAGCAGCTGCAGGCGTGAGCTGTTAGGATAACGAGGGGACAGAGCAGCCGCAGGCGTGAGCTGTAAAGGATAATGAGGGGCAGGTGGCTCCTGCCCGAGCTGCTTACGCGGGGAGCCTCAGCTCACTCTAGCGTGGAGCTGCCGGAGGGAGCAGCTTCTGCGAGGCTCTCTGGAGTGTCTTACGGGATGATGGCGAGCTCGTCTTACAGAGTTTGGGGGAACCCTCGGATATGGAGTATTGCTTCAGGAGATGCCGAGGGACAAACCTTTGTGCCGGGCAGCAGGAGCAGGTGAGCCGGTGTGGATTTGTAGGGGGGACTTTTCTCCTTTTCCCTTTCAATTTTGTCTTCCCAATCCTTCCCTGGCGTCCCTAGAAAAAAAAAAAAAGGGGGTTTTGAGGACAAAAGAGTTTAAATTGAGGAAAGAAACTCCTTTTATTGTCTGTGTTCAAACTGGGGGAATCCCCCTTCACCTGGGATTTTAATAAATAGTGGTACTTCTATGCGGTGCTTTTATTACTTTATTACTTATATGGTGCTTTTATTCAATATTGCATTCTTTGGTGGTACATAGTGTTTTGTTTTATTTTTTGGTATTATTTATTGCCTGTAATTTGGTTTTTGAGCGAAGGTAACTGTATGGGTGGGTTTGTTTGTATTTGAGGTAGAATTAATTTAAGTAACTTTTTTTTTTTTTTTAAATAGGCTTCTGATACGTGCGATTGGGGTTTTGTTTTTGTTTATTGTATGTAGGGATTCAGATTACCTAGGGCCAGCCTGGCCGGTGGAGGTTTTGTTAGATGCAATTTTAATATTTTTAAAAGTTTTTTTCTGTTTAGTTGTTTTAAGGTGGTTTTCAATAATTTTTTGTGTAGTTTTATTTTGTTTGTAGATGGTGTATGCTAAGGGATACGGTCTATTTATTTGGTGGTAGGTTTCTTAGTTTACATGTCGATCAGATTGTTTTTGAACTGAGTTTTATTGTTGAAATATTTTTTTTTGGTGAGATATTGTATTTTTAAAGGAAATGTTTTCTAAGGTTTACAATGGTGGAAGTGGCTGTAGGGTGAGGTATAGGGGAGGTTATTTATTTAGCGGTGGCTTTTATCATGGTGAGTATGTAGTGTTTGTTTTGGTGGGTTGAGGTAGTGGAATGTAGGTAATTTTTTGTGTTTCCTAATATTTGTAATTGGATTATTGTTTATTATAGTATAGGGGTTAATTTATTTGGCTTGTTTGATTGCAGTATATGTTTTATACTTATGGATCATTTGAAAGGTATTGTTTATAGTTACATTAATTTTTTTGGTTTTGTGTGTATTTATAAGTGGTATTTTTGTTTTGATGGTTTGAGGTTTATGGGTTTCTTGAGTTAGGAATGATTTGTTTTGGTGTTTTTAATTGAAATTTATTTGTGACTTCTTTGTTGTGTAGTTTGATTTGTTTGTTGCTGTCGGGGTTTAGAGTAAATTTGAGAGGAAACCTTTGAATGGGGTTCTTCTGGAAAGTAAACCTAAACAGTCTCTTTCTTTTAAACTGCTTTTGCAAAGAATTTCTTTGGAGAAAAGTGGGAAAACCTATTTGTTTAACAAACAAAGTGGTCGCAAGCATAAAGAATGAATAATATGAAATAATAAAACTTTTTGTTATTTTGAAGCGAGATGGTAACTTCAGAAAGTCTTTGCTGTGGGCTGTAGCTGAGCTCTTTTGGTCTCTTATCAGCTGTTCTGGTGTTGATAAAATGCTCAGGTGCAGGCCCCGTGGGCTGCAGGTGCCAGCTCTCGGCGCTGCTCTGGGTTTTTCAGTCTGCAGCAGGTTTAAACAGTCCTAAGAAAAAGGAAAACAAATAGCGAGGGAACTTCTCTGCCCTAACTAGCTGAAACCAAGAGCAAAGCACATCTTTGTGCTGCAGTCTGTCTGTGCTTGAGCTGAATATACGAGAGAGGGTATTCAGAGGAGTGAAAGTCGTTTTCTTAAAACAAACTGCAACCATTTTCTTTCCTTGCTTAGCTCTCAAAATCAGTCTTAAAGGTCCAGAACAAGCGACTGGGGATACAAGCGGCATAAACTCACCCTAGGGCATTCTATGTCTTATCCCCATATCATAAACTTATCAAAACAAATTGAATTCTAACTCTAGGAAGACATATATTCCACACACTTATGTCTTTATAGAAGCAACATACAGCTGTATACAGACAATGGTAGCGATAGTTAATAAACAGTGATGCTTACAGATGGTTCTTACTTAACAGTTAGATTTTCTGGACGTTCACATCCGTGTTGTTTCTTTTTTCTGTGCCGTTCACTATGTGCAACTCGGTTGCAGTCATTTGGCAGTCTAAGGGGAGCCAAGGTTGCAGCTACTGACAGCTTGGACCTGGGAGTAAAGTGCAGCAGTGTTCAGAATTGCAAGTGGCAGAAGCCCACTCCCGGGCACAGAGCTCTGTGCAGGAACGGTGGGTCTCTTCTGTGGGAAGCTATACACACCGACTAAGTTCCTGATGTCAGTTTGCAGAAGGTGTTTGGCAGTCTAAGGGCAGCTAGGGTTTCAGCTTCTGGCAGCTTGGTTCTGGGAGTAATGTGCACTGTTCAGAATTCTAAGTGGCAGAAGCCCACTCCCGAACACAGAGCTCTGTGCAGGAACTGTGGGTCTTTTCTGTGGGAACCTAAACTAACCCCAGCAGGCTCCTGATGTCAGTTTATGGGATGGATTTGGCACTCCAAGGACAGTTAGGGTTCCAGGATCTGGGAGCTTGGATCTGGCAGATGTCCTGTGCTGAACTTAATTTTATCAGGTAGCAGCCCACTCCAGGGCAGAGAGCTCTGTGTAGGAACAATGGGTCTCTTCTGTGGGAAGCTAAAATCACCCCCTAAGTTCCTAATGTCAAGTCGTAGGAGACATTTGGCACTCCAAGGACAGTTAGGGTTCCAGCCTCTGGGAGCTTGGATATGGGAGAAGTGCAGCAGTGTTCCGAATTGAAAGTGGCAGAAGCCCACTCCGGGGCACAGAGCTCTGTGCAGGAACGGTGGCCGCTTTTCTGGGGAAAGTAAATATACCTCTCTGGTTCAGATTGTCAGTTTTAAGGAGCCATTTGGCAGTCCAAGGGGAGCCAGGCTTCCAGCTTCTGGGAGCTTGGTTCTGGGAGTAATGTGCACTGTTCAGAATTCTAAGTGGCAGAAGCCCACTCCCGAACACAGAGCTCTGTGCAGGAACAGTGGGTCTTTTCTGTGGGAAACTTAACTCCCCCCATAAGTCTCCTGATGTCAGTTTATGGGATGGATTTGGCACTCCAAGGACAGTTAGGGTTCCAGCTTCTGGGAGCTTGGATCTGGCAGATGTCCTGTGCTGAACCTAATTTTATCAGTTAGCAGCCCACTCTGGGGCAGAGAGCTCTGTGCAGGAACAGTGGCTCTCTTCTGTGGGAAGCTAAACTCACCCCCCGAAGTTCCTAATGTCAGGTTGTAGGAGACATTGGGCACTCCAAGGACAGTTAGGGTTCCAGCTTCTGACAGCTTGGATATGGGAGAAGTGCAGCAGTGTTCAGAATTCTAAGTGGCAGAAGCCCACTCCGGGGCACAGTGCTCTGTGCAGGAACGGTGGATCTTTTCTGTGGAAAGCTAAACTCACCCCTCCAAGTTCCTGATGTCAGTTTGCAGGGGGTGTTTGGCAGTCTAAGGGCAGCTAGGGTTTCAGCTTCATGGAAGCTTGGTTGTGGGAGTACGTACACTGTTCAGAATTCTAAGTGGCAGAAGCCCACTCCCAGGCACAGAGCTCTGTGCAGGAACATTGGCTCTCTTCTGTGGGAAGCTAAACTCACCGACTAAGTTCCTAATGTCAGGTTGTAGGAGACATTTGGCACTCCAAGGACAGTAAGGGTTCCAGCTTCTGGGAGCTTGGATATGGGAGAAGTGCAGCAGTGTTCAGAATTCTAAGTGGCAGAAGCCCACTCCCGGGCACAGAGCTCTGTGTAGGAACGGTGGGTCTTTTCTGTGGGAAGCTAAACTCACCCCAGCAGGTTCCTGATGTCAGGCTGTAGGAGACATTTGACACTCCAAGGACAGTAAGGGTTCCAGCTTCTGGATGCTTGGATCTGGCAGAAGTCCTGTGCTGAACTTATTTTTATCAGTTAGCAGCGCACTCCGTGGCCGAGAGTTCTGTGCAGGAACTGTGGGTCTTTTCTGTGGGAAGCAAAACTCACCCCTCCAAGTTCATGATGTCAGTTTGCAGGGGGTGTTTGGCAGTCTAAGGGCAGCTAGGGTTTCAGCTTCATGGCAGCTTGGTTGTGGGAGTGAGTACACTGTTCAGAATTCTCAGTGGCAGAAGCCCACTCCCGGGCACAGAGCTCTGTGCAGGAACAGTGGCTCTCTTCTGTGGGAAGCTATACTCACCGACTAAGTTCCTAATGTCAGGTTTTAGGAGACATTGGGCACTCCAAGGAAAGTTAGGGTTCCATCTTCTGACAGCTTGGTTCTGGGAGTAATGTGCACTGTTCAGAATTCTAAGTGGCAGAAGCCCACTCTGGGGCACAGGGCTCTGTGCAGGAACTGTGGGTCTTTTCTGTGGGAAACTAAACTCACCCCTCCAAGTTCCTGATGTCAGTTTGCATGGGGTGTTTGGCAGTCTAAGGGCAGCTAGGGTTTCAGCTTCATGGCAGCTTGGTTGTGGGTGTAGGTACACTGTTCAGAATTCTAAGTGGCAGAAGCCCACTCCTGGGCACAGAGGTCTGTGCAGGAACATTGGCTCTCTTCTGTGGGAAGCTATACTCACCGACTAAGTTCCTAATGTCAGGCTGTAGGAGACATTGGGCACTCCAAGGACAGTAAGGGTTCCAGCTTCTGGATGCTTGGATCTGGCAGAAGTCCTGTGCTGAACTTATTTTTATCAGTTAGCAGCCCACTCCGTGGCCGAGAGTTCTGTGCAGGAACGGTGGGTCTTTTCTGTGGGAAGCTATACTCACCGACTAAGTTCCTAATGGCAGGTTTTAGGAGACATTGGGCACTCCAAGGACAGTTAGGGTTCCAGCTTCTGACAGCTTGGTTCTGGGAGTAAGGTGCACTGTTCAGAATTCTAAGTGGCAGAAGCCCACTCCGGGACACAGAGCTCTGTGCAGGAACTGTGGGTCTTTTCTGTGGGAAACTAAACTCACCCCAGCAGGTTCCTGATGTCAGGCTGTAGGAGACATTGGGCACTCCAAGGACAGTAAGGGTTCCAGCTTCTGGATGCTTGGATCTGGCAGAAGTCCTGTGCTGAACTTATTTTTATCAGTTAGCAGCCCACTCCGTGGCCGAGAGTTCTGTGCAGGAACGGTGGGTCTTTTCTGTGGGAAGCTATACTCACCGACTAAGTTCCTAATGGCAGGTTTTAGGAGACATTGGGCACTCCAAGGACAGTTAGGGTTCCAGCTTCTGACAGCTTGGTTCTGGGAGTAAGGTGCACTGTTCAGAATTCTAAGTGGCAGAAGCCCACTCCGGGACACAGAGCTCTGTGCAGGAACTGTGGGTCTTTTCTGTGGGAAACTAAACTCACCCCAGCAGGTTCCTGATGTCAGGCTGTAGGAGACATTGGGCACTCCAAGGACAGTAAGGGTTCCAGCTTTTGGATGCTTGGATCTGGCAGAAGTCCTGTGCTGAACTTACTTTTAGCAGTTTGCAGCCCACTCCGTGGCCGAGAGTTCTATGCAGGAACGGTGGGTCTTTTCTGTGGAAAGCTAAACTCACCCCTCCAAGTTCCTGATGTCAGTTTGCAGGGGATGTTTGGCAGTCTAAGGGCAGCTAGGGTTTCAGCTTCATGGCAGCTTGGTTGTGGGAGTAAGTACACTGTTCAAAATTCTAAGTGGCAGAAGCCCACTCCCGGGCACAGAGCTCTGTGCAGGAACTGTGGGTCTCTTCTGTGGGAAGCTAAACTCACCCCTCCAAGTTCGTAATGTCAGGTCGTAGGAGACATTTGGCACTCCAAGGACAGTAAGGGTTCCAGCTTCTGGGAGCTTGGATATGGGAGAAGTGCAGCAGTGTTCAGAATTCTAAGTGGCAGAAGCCCACTCCGGGGCACAGTGCTCTGTGCAGGAACGGTGGGTCTTTTCTGTGGAAAGCTAAACTCACCCCTCCAAGTTCCTGATGTCAGTTTGCAGGGGGTGTTTGGCAGTCTAAGGGCAGCTAGGGTTTCAGCTTCATGGCAGCTTGGTTGTGGGAGTGAGTACACTGTTCAGAATTCTCAGCGGCAGAAGCCCACTCCCGGGCACAGAGCTCTGTGCAGGAACAGTGCCTCTCTTCTGTGGGAAGCTAAACTCACCCCCTAAGTTCCTGATGTCAGGTTGTAGGAGACATTGGGACTCCAAGGACAGTTAGGGTTCCAGCTTCTGACAGCTTGGTTGTGGGAGTAATGTGCACTGTTCAGAATTCTAAGTGGCAGAAGCCCACTCCGGGGCACAGAGCTCGGTGCAGGAACTGTGGGTCTTTTCTGTGGGAAACTAAACTCACCCCAGCAGGTTCCTGATGTCAGGCTGTAGGAGACATTTGGCACTCCAAGGCCAGCAAGGGTTCCAGCTTTTGGATGCTTGGATCTGGCAGAAGTCCTGTGCTGAACTTATTTTTATCAGTTAGCAGCCCACTCCGTGGCCGAGAGTTCTATGCAGGAACGGTGGGTCTTTTCTGTGGAAAGCTAAACTCACCCCTCCAAGTTCCTGATATCAGTTTGCAGGGGGCGTTTGGCAGTCTAAGGGCAGCTAGGGTTTCAGCTTCATGGCAGCTTGGTTGTGGGAGTAAGTACACTGTTCAGAATTCTAAGTGGCAGAAGCCCACTCCGGGGCACAGAGCTCTGTGCAGGAACTGTGGGTCTCTTCTGTGGGAAGCTATGCTCACCCCCCGAAGTTCCTAATGTCAGGTCGTAGGAGACATTGGGCACTCGCAGGACAGTTAGGGTTCCAGCTTCTGGCAGCTTGGCTATGGGAGAAGTGCAGCAGTGTTCAGAATTCTAAGTGGCAGAAGCCCACTCCCGGGCACAGAGCTCTGTGCAGGAACAGCGGCTCTCTTCTGTGGGAAGCTATACTCACCGACTAAGTTCCTGATGTCAGGTTGTAGGAGACATTGGGCACTCCAAGGACAGTTAGGCTTCCAGCTTCTGACAGCTTGGTTCTGGGAGTAATGTGCACTGTTCAGAATTCTAAGTGGCAGAAGCCCACTCTGGGGCACAGGGCTCTGTGCAGGAACTGTGGGTCTTTTCTGTGGGAAACTAAACTCACCCCTCCAAGTTCCTGATGTCAGTTTGCATGCGGTGCTTGGCAGTCTAAGGGCAGCTAGGGTTTCAGCTTCATGGCAGCTTGGTTGTGGGTGTAAGTACACTGTTCAGAATTGTAAGTGGCAGAAGCCCACTCCTGGGCACAGAGGTCTGTGCAGGAACATTGGCTCTCTTCTGTGGGAAGCTATACTCACCGACTAAGTTCCTAATGTCAGGCTGTAGGAGACATTGGACCCTCCAAGGGCAGTAAGGGTTCCAGCTTCTGGATGCTTGGATCTGGCAGAAGTCCTGTGCTGAACTTATTTTTATCAGTTAGCAGCCCACTCCGTGGCCGAGAGTTCTGTGCAGGAACGGTGGGTCTTTTCTGTGGAAAGCTAAACTCACCCCTCCAAGTTCCTGATGTCAGTTTGCAGGGGGTGTTTGGCAGTCTAAGGGCAGCTAGGGTTTCAGCTTCATGGCAGCTTGGTTGTGGGAGTGAGTACACTGTTCAGAATTCTAAGTGGCAGAAGCCCACTCCCGGGCACAGAGCTCTGTGCAGGAACAGTGGCTCTCTTCTGTGGGAAGCTATACTCACCGACTAAATTCCTAATGTCAGGTTGTAGGAGACATTGGGCACTCCAAGGACAGTTAGGGTTCCAGCTTCTGACAGCTTGGTTCTGGGAGTAATGTGCACTGTTCAGAATTCTAAGTGGCAGAAGCCCACTCTGGGGCACAGGGCTCTGTGCAGGAACTGTGGGTCTTTTCTGTGGGAAACTAAACTCACCCCAGCAGGTTCCTGATGTCAGGCTGTAGGAGACATTTGGCACTCCAAGGCCAGTAAGGGTTCCAACTTCTGGGAGATTGGTTATGGGAGAAGCGCAGCAGTGTTCTGAATTGCAAGTGGCAGAAGCCCACTCCCGGGCACAGAGCTCTGTGCAGGAACGGTGGATCTCTTCTGTGGGAAGTTAAACTCACCCCTCCAAGTTCCTGATGTCAGTTTGCAGGGGGTGTTTGGCAGTCTAAGGGCAGCTAGGGTTTCAGCTTCATGGCAGCTTGGTTGTGGCAGTAACTACACTGTTCAGAATTCTAAGTGGCAGAAGCCCAGTCCCGGGTACAGAGCTCTGTGCAGGAACAGTGGCTCTCTTTTGTGGGAAGCTATACTCACCGACTAAGTTCCTAATGTCAGGCTGTAGGAGACATTGGGCACTCCAAGGATAGTTAGGGTTCCAGCTTTTGGATGCTTGGATCTGGCAGAAGTCCTGTGCTGAACTTATTTTTTTCAGTTCGCAGCCCACTCCGTGGCCGATAGTTCTGTGCAGGAACGGTGGGTCTTTTCTGTGGAAAGCTAAACTCACCCCTCCAAGTTCCTGATGTCAGTTTGCATGGGGTGTTTGGCAGTCTAAGGGCAGCTAGGGTTTCAGCTTCATGGCAGCGTGGTTGTGGGAGTAAGTACACTTTTCAGAATTCTAAGTGGCAGAAGCCCACTCCCGGGCACAGAGCTCTGTGCAGGAACAGTGCCTCTCTTCTGTGGGAAGATAAACTCACCCCCCGAAGTTCCTAATGTCAGGTTGTAGGAGACATTGGGCACTCCAAGGACAGTTAGGGTTCCAGCTTCTGGGAGCTTGGCTATGGGAGAAGTGCAGCAGTGTTCAGAATTCTAAGTGGCAGAAGCCCACTCCCGGGCACAGAGCTCTGTGCAGGAACTGTGGGTGTTTTCTGTGGGAAACTAAGCTCCACCCAGCAGGTTCCTGATGTCAGGCTGTAGGAGCCATTTGGCACTCCAAGGCCTGTAAGGGTTCCAGCTTCTGGATGCTTGGATCTGGCAGAAGTCCTGTGCTGAACTTATTTTTATCAGTTCGCAGCCCACTCCGTGGCCGAGAGTTCTGTGCAGGAACGGTGGGTCTTTTCTGTGGGAAGCAAAACTCACCCCTCCACGTTCCTGATGTCAGTTTGCAGGGGGTGTTTGGCAGTCTAAGGGCAGCTAGGGTTTCAGCTTCATGGCAGCTTGGTTGTGGGAGTAAGTACACTGTTCAGAATTCTAAGTGGCAGAAGCCCACTCCGGGGCACAGAGCTCTGTGCAGGAACGGTGGGTCTTTTCTGTGGGAAGCTAAACTCACCCCTCCAAGTTCCTGATGTCAGTTTGCATGCGGTGCTTAGCAGTCTAAGGGCAGCTAGGGTTTCAGCTTCATGGCAGCTTGGTTGTGGGTGTAAGTACACTGTTCAGAATTGTAAGTGGCAGAAGCCCACTCCTGGGCACAGAGGTCTGTGCAGGAACATTGGCTCTCTTCTGTGGGAAGCTATACTCACCGACTAAGTTCCTAATGTCAGGCTGTAGGAGACATTGGGCCCTCCAAGGGCAGTAAGGGTTCCAGCTTCTGGATGCTTGGATCTGGCAGAAGTCCTGTGCTGAACTTATTTTTATCAGTTAGCAGCCCACTCCGTGGCCGAGAGTTCTGTGCAGGAACGGTGGGTCTTTTCTGTGGGAAGCTATACTCACCGACTAAGTTCCTAATGTCAGGTTGTAGGAGACATTTGGCACTCCAAGGCCAGTAAGGGTTCCAGCTTCTGACAGCTTGGTTCTGGGAGTAATGTGCACTGTTCAGAATTCTAAGTGGCAGAAGCCCACTCTGGGACACAGAGCTCTGTGCAGGAACTGTGGGTCTTTTCTGTGGGAAACTAAACTCCCTCCAGCAGGTTCCTGATGTCAGGCTGTAGGAGACATTTGGCGCTCCAAGGCCAGTAGGGGTTCCAGCTTCTGGATGCTTGGATCTGGCAGAAGTCCTGTGCTGAACTTATTTTTATCAGGTAGCAGCCCACTCCGTGGCTGAGAGTTCTGTGCAGGAACTGTGGGTCTCTTCTGTGGGAAGCTAAACTCACCCCCTGAAGTTCGTAATGTCAGGTTGTAGGAGACATTGGGCACTCGCAGGACAGTTAGGGTTCCAGCTTCTGGGAGCTTGGCTATGGGAGAAGTGCAGCAGTGTTCAGAATTCTAAGTGGCAGAAGCCCACTTCCGGGCACAGAACTCTGTGCAGGAACAGTGGCTCTCTTCTGTGGGAAGCTATACTCACCCCCTAAGTTCCTAATGGCAGGTTTTAGGAGACATTGGGCACTCCAAGGACAGTTAGCGTTCCAGCTTCTGTCAGCTTGGTTCTGGGAGTAATGTGCACTGTTCAGAATTCTAAGTGGCAGAAGCCCACTCCGGGGCACAGAGCTCTGTGTAGGAATGGTGGGTCTTTTCTGTGGGAAACTAAACTCACCCCAGCAGGTTCCTGATGTCAGGCTGTAGGAGCCATTTGGCACTCCAAGGCCAGTAAGGGTTCCAGCTTCTAGATGCTTGGATCTGGCAGAAGTCCTGTGCTGAACTTATTTTTATCAGTTAGCAGCGCACTCCGTGGCCGAGAGTTCTGTGCAGGAACATTGGCTCTCTTCTGTGGGAAGCTATACTCACCGACTAAGTTCCTAATGTCAGGTTGTAGGAGACATTGGGCACTCGCAGGACAGTTAGGGTTCCAGCTTTTGGATGCTTGGATCTGGCAGAAGTCCTGTGCAGAACTTATTTTTATCAGTTAGCAGCCCACTCCGTGGCCGAGAGTTCTGTGCAGGAACGGTGGGTCTTTTCTGTGGGAAGCTATGCTTCCCGACTAAGTTCCTAATGTCAGGTTGTAGGAGACATTGGGCACTCCAAGGACAGTTAGGGTTCCAGCTTCTGACAGCTTGCTTCTGGGAGTAATGTGCACTGTTCAGAATTCTAAGTGGCAGAAGCCCACTCCGGGACACAGAGCTCTGTGCAGGAACTGTGGGTCTTTTCTGTGGGAAACTAAACTCACCCCAGCAGGTTCCTGATGTCAGGCTGTAGGAGACATTTGGCACTCCAAGGGCAGTAAGGGTTCCAGCTTCTGGATGCTTGGATCTGGCAGAAGTCCTGTGCTGAACTTATTTTTATCAGTTTGCAGCCCACTCCGTGGCCGAGAGTTCTGTGCAGGAACGGTGGGTCTTTTCTGTGGAAAGCTAAACTCACCCCTCCAAGTTCCTGATGTCAGTTTGCAGGGGGTGTTTGGCAGTCTAAGGGCAGCTAGGGTTTCAGCTTCATGGCAGGTTGGTTGTGGCAGTAAGTACACTGTTCAGAATTCTAAGTGGCAGAAGCCCACTCCGGGGCACAGAGCTCTGTGCAGGAACAGTGGCTCTCTTCTGTGGGAAGCTATACTCACCGACTAAATTCCTAATGTCAGGTTGTAGGAGACACTGGGCACTCCAAGGACGGTTAGGGTTCCAGCTTCTGACAGCTTGGTTCTGGGAGTAATGTGCACTGTTCAGAATTCTAAGTGGCAGAAGCGCACTCCCGGGCACAGAGCTCTGTGCAGGAACAGTGGCTCTCTTCTGTGGGAAGCTATACTCACCGACTAAGTTCGTGATGTCAGGCTGTAGGAGACATTTGGCGCTCCAAGGCCAGTTAGGGTTCCAGCTTCTGGATGCTTGGATCTGGCAGAAGTCCTGTGCTGAACTTATTTTTATCAGGTAGCAGCCCACTCCGTGGCCGAGAGTTCTGTGCAGGAACTGTGGGTCTCTTCTGTGGGAAGCTAAACTCACCCCCTGAAGTTCCTAATGTCAGGTTGTAGGAGACATTGGGCACTCGCAGGACAGTTAGGGTTCCAGCTTCTGGGAGCTTGGCTATGGGAGAAGTGCAGCAGTGTTCAGAATTCTAAGTGTCAGAAGCCCACTTCCGGACACAGAACTCTGTGCAGGAACAGTGGCTCTCTTCTGTGGGAAGCTATACTCACCCCCTAAGTTCCTTATGGAAGGTTTTAGGAGATATTGGGCACTCCAAGGACAGTTAGCGTTCCAGCTTCTGACAGCTTGGTTCTGGGAGTAATGTGCACTGTTCAGAATTCTAAGTGGCAGAAGCCCACTCCGGGGCACAGAGCTCTGTGTAGGAATGGTGGGTCTTTTCTGTGGGAAACTAAACTCACCCCAGCAGGTTCCTGATGTCAGGCTGTAGGAGCCATTTGGCACTCCAAGGCCAGTAAGGGTTCCAGCTTCTGGATGCTTGGATCTGGCAGAAGTCCTGTGCTGAACTTATTTTTATCAGTTAGCAGCGCACTCCGTGGCCGAGAGTTCTGTGCAGGAACATTGGCTCTCTTCTGTGGGAAGCTAAACTCACCTCTCCAAGTTCCTGATGTCAGTTTGCAGGGGTTGTTTGGCAGTCTAAGGGCAGCTAGGGTTTCAGCTTCATGGCAGCTTGGTTCTGGGAGTAAGTACACTGTTCAGAATTCTAAGTGGCAGAAGCCCACTCCGGGGCACAGAGCTCTGTGCAGGAACGGTGGATCTCTTCTGTGGGAAGGTATACTCACCGACTAAGTTCCTAATGTCAGGCTGTAGGAGACATTGGGCACTCCAAGGACAGTTAGGGTTCCAGCTTCTGGATGCTTGGATCTGGCAGAAGTCCTGTGCTGAACTTATTTTTATCAGTTAGCAGCCCACTGCGTGGCCGAGAGTTCTGTGCAGGAACGGTGGGTCTTTTCTGTGGAAAGCTAAACTCACCCCTCCAAGTTCCTGATGTCAGTTTGCAGGGGGTGTTTGGCAGTCTAAGGGCAGCTAGGGTTTCAGCTTCATGGCAGCTTGGTTGTGGGAGTAAGTACACTGTTCAGAATTCTAAGTGGCAGAAGCCCACTCCCGGGCACAGAGCCCTGTGCAGGAACAGTGGCTCTCTTCTGTGGGAAGCTAAACTCACCCCCCGAAGTTCCTAATGTCAGGTTGTAGGAGACATTGGGCACTCCAAGGACAGTTAGGGTTCCAGCTTCTGACAGCTTGGTTCTGGGAGTAATGTGCACTGTTCAGAATTCTAAGTCGCAGAAGCCCACTCCGGGACACAGAGCTCTGTGCAGGAACTGTGGGTCTTTTCTGTGAGAAACTAAACTCACCCCAGCAGGTTCCTGATGTCAGGCTGTAGGAGCCATTTGGCACTCCAAGGCCAGTAAGGGTTCCAGCTTCTGGATGCTTGGATCTGGCAGAAGTCCTGTGCTGAACTTATTTTTATCAGTTAGCAGCGCACTCCGTGGCCGAGAGTTCTGTGCAGGAACGGTGGGTCTTTTCTGTGGAAAGCTAAACTCACCCCTCCAAGTTCCTGATGTCAGTTTGCAGGGGGTGTTTGGCAGTCTAAGGGCAGCTAGGGTTTCAGCTTCATGGCAGCTTGGTTGTGGGAGTGAGTACACTGTTCAGAATTCTAAGTGGCAGAAGCCCACTCCCGGGTACAGAGCTCTGTGCAGGAACATTGGCTCTCTTCTGTGGGAAGCTATACTCACCGACTAAGTTCCTAATGTCAGGTTGTAGGAGACATTGGGCACTTGCAGGACAGTTAGGGTTCCAGCTTTTGGATGCTTGGATCTGGCAGAAGTCCTGTGCAGAACTTATTTTTTTCAGTTCGCAGCCCACTCCGTGGCCGAGAGTTCTGTGCAGGAACGGTGGGTCTTTTCTGTGGAAAGCTAAACTCACCCCTCCAAGTTCCTGATGTCAGTTTGCAGGGGGTGTTTGGCAGTCTAAGGGCAGCTAGGGTTTCAGCTTCATGGCAGCTTGGTTGTGGGAGTAAGTACACTGTTCAGAATTCTAAGTGGCAGAAGCCCACTCCGGGACACAGAGCTCTGTGCAGGGACTGTGGGTCTCTTCTGTGGGAAGCTAAACTCACCCCCTGAAGTTCGTAATGTCAGGTTGTAGGAGACATTGGGCACTCGCAGGACAGTTAGGGTTCCAGCTTCTGGGAGCCTGGCTATGGGAGAAGTGCAGCAGTGTTCAGAATTCTAAGTGGCAGAAGCCCACTTCCGGGCACAGATCTCTGTGCAGGAACAGTGGCTCTCTTCTGTGGGAAGCTATACTCACCCCCTAAGTTCCTAATGGCAGGTTTTAGGAGACATTGGGCACTCCAAGGACAGTAAGCGTTCCAACTTCTTACAGCTTGGTTCTGGGCGTAATGTGCACTGTTCAGAATTCTAAGTGGCAGAAGCCCACTCCCGGGCACAGAGCTCTGTGCAGGAACTGTGGGTCTTTTCTGTGGGAAACAAAACTCACCCCAGCAGGTTCCTGATGTCAGGCTGTAGGAGACATTTGGCACTCCAAGGCCAGTAAGGGTTCCAGCTTCTGGATGCTTGGATCTGGCAGAAGTCCTGTGCAGAACTTATTTTTTTCAGTTCACAGCCCACTCGGTGGCCGAGAGTTCTGTGCAGGAACGGTGGGTCTTTTCTGTGGAAAGCTAAACTCACCCCTCCAAATTCCTGATGTCAGTTTGCAGGGGGTGTTTGGCAGTCTAAGGGCAGCTTGGGTTTCAGCTTCATGGCAGCTTGGTTGTGGGAGTAAGTACACTGTTCAGAATTCTAAGTGGCAGAAGCCCACTCCCGGGCACAGAGCTCTGTGCAGGAGCGGTGGGTCTTTTCTGTGGGAAGCTATACTCACCGACTACGTTCCTAATGTCAGGTTGTAGGAGACATTGGGCACTCGCAGGACAGTTAGGGTTCCAGCTTCTGACAGCTTTGTTGTGGGAGTAATGTGCACTGTTCAGAATTCTAAGTGGCAGAAGCCCACTCCGGGGCACAGAGCTCTGTGTAGGAAAGGTGGGTCTTTTCTGTGGGAAACTAAACTCACCCCAGCAGGTTCCTGATGTCAGGCTGTAGGAGCCATTTGGCACTCCAAGGCCAGTAAGGGTTCCAGCTTCTGGATGCTTGGATCTGGCAGAAGTCCTGTGCTGAACTTATTTTTATCAGTTAGCAGCGCACTCCGTGGCCGAGAGTTCTGTGCAGGAACGGTGGGTCTTTTCTGTGGGAAGCAAAACTCACCCCTCCAAGTTCAGGATGTCAGTTTGCAGGGGGTGTTTGGCAGTCTAAGGGCAGCTAGGGTTTCAGCTTCATGGCAGCTTGGTTGTGGCAGTAAGTACACTGTTCAGAATTCTAAGTGGCAGAAGCCCACTCCCGGGCACAGAGCTCTGTGCAGGAACAGTGGCTCTCTTCTGTGGGAAGCTATACTCACCGACTAAGTTCGTGATGTCAGGCTGTAGGAGACATTTGGCGCTCCAAGGCCAGTTAGGGTTCCAGCTTCTGGATGCTTGGATCTGGCAGAAGTCCTGTGCTGAACTTATTTTTATCAGTTAGCAGCCCACTTCGTGGCCGAGAGTTCTGTGCAGGAACGGTGGGTCTTTTCTGTGGGAAGCTATACTCACCGATAACGTTCCTAATGTCAGGTTGTAGGAGACATTGGGCACTCCAAGGACAGTTAGGGTTCCAGCTTCTGACAGCTTGGTTCTGGGCGTAATGTGCACTGTTCAGAATTCTAAGTCGCAGAAGCCCACTCCGGGACACAGAGCTCTGTGCAGGAACTGTGGGTGTTTTCTGTGGGAAACTAAACTCACCCCAGCAGGTTCCTGATGTCAGGCTGTAGGAGACATTTGGCGCTCCAAGGCCAGTAAGGGTTCCAGCTTCTGGATGCTTGGATCTGGCAGAAGTCCTGTGCTGAACTTATTTTTATCAGTTAGCAGCGCACTCCGTGGCCGAGAGTTCTGTGCAGGAACGGTGGGTCTTTTCTGTGGAAAGCTAAACTCACCCCTCCAAGTTCCTGATGTCAGTTTGCAGGGGGTGTTTGGCAGTCTAAGGGCAGCTAGGGTTTCAGCTTCATGGCAGCTTGGTTGTGGGAGTAAGTACACCGTTCAGAATTCTAAGTGGCAGAAGCCCACTCTGGGGCACAGAGCTCTGTGCAGGAACAGTGGCTCTCTTCTCTGGGAAGCTATAGTCACCGACTAAGTTCCTAATGTCAGGTTGTAGGAGACATTGGGCACTCGCAGGACAGTTAGGGTTCCAGCTTTTGGATGCTTGGATCTGGCAGAAGTCCTGTGCAGAACTTATTTTTTTCAGTTCGCAGCCCACTCCGTGGCCGAGAGTTCTGTGCAGGAACGGTGGGTCTTTTCTGTGGAAAGCTAAACTCACCCCTCCAAGTTCCTGATGTCAGTTTGCAGGGGGTGTTTGGCAGTCTAAGGGCAGCTAGGGTTTCAGCTTCATGGCAGCTTGGTTGTGGGAGTAAGTACACTGTTCAGAATTCTAAGTGGCAGAAGCCTACTCCGGGACACAGAGGTCTGTGCAGGGACTGTGGGTCTCTTCTCTGGGAAGCTAAACTCACCCCCTGAAGTTCCTAATTTCAGGTTGTAGGAGACATTGGGCACTCGCAGGACAGTTAGGGTTCCAGCTTCTGGGAGCCTGGCTATGGGAGAAGTGCAGCAGTGTTCAGAATTCTATGTGGCAGAAGCCCACTTCCGGGCACAGAACTCTGTGCAGGAACGGTGGGTCTTTTCTGTGGGAAGCTATACTCACCCACTAAGTTCCTAATGTCAGGTTGTAGGAGACATTGGGCACTCCAAGGACAGTTAGCGTTCCAACTTCTTACAGCTTGGTTCTGGGAGTAATGTGCACTGTTCAGAATTCTAAGTGGCAGAAGCCCACTCCGGGGCACAGAGCTCTGTGCAGGAACTGTGGGTGTTTTCTGTGGGAAACTAAACTCACCCCAGCAGGTTCCTGATGTCAGGCTGTAGGAGACATTTGGCGCTCCAAGGCCAGTAAGGGTTCCAGCTTCTGGATGCTTGGATCTGGCAGAAGTCCTGTGCTGAACTTATTTTTATCAGTTAGCAGCGCACTCCGTGGCCGAGAGTTCTGTGCAGGAACGGTGGGTCTTTTCTGTGGAAAGCTAAACTCACCCCTCCAAGTTCCTGATGTCAGTTTGCAGGGGGTGTTTGGCAGTCTAAGGGCAGCTAGGGTTTCAGCTTCATGGCAGCTTGGTTGTGGGAGTAAGTACACTGTTCAGAATTCTAAGTGGCAGAAGCCCACTCCGGGACACAGAGCTCTGTGCAGGAACAGTGGCTCTCTTCTGTGGGAAGCTATACTCACCGACTAAGTTCCTAATGTCAGGTTGTAGGAGACATTGGGCACTCGCAGGACAGTTAGGGTTCCAGCTTTTGGATGCTTGGATCTGGCAGAAGTCCTGTGCAGAACTTATTTTTTTCAGTTCGCAGCCCACTCCGTGGCCGAGAGTTCTGTGCAGGAACGGTGGGTCTTTTCTGTGGAAAGCTAAACTCACCCCTCCAAGTTCCTGATGTCAGTTTGCAGGGGGTGTTTGGCAGTCTAAGGGCAGCTAGGGTTTCAGCTTCATGGCAGCTTGGTTGTGGGAGTAAGTACACTGTTCAGAATTCTAAGTGGCAGAAGCCCACTCCGGGACACAGAGCTCTGTGCAGGGACTGTGGGTCTCTTCTGTGGGAAGCTAAACTCACCCCCTGAAGTTCCTAATGTCAGGTTGTAGGAGACATTGGGCACTCGCAGGACAGTTAGGGTTCCAGCTTCTGGGAGCCTGGCTATGGGAGAAGTGCAGCAGTGTTCAGAATTCTAAGTGGCAGAAGCCCACTTCCGGGCACAGAACTCTGTGCAGGAACAGTGGGTCTCTTCTGTGGGAAGCTATACTCACCCCCTAAGTTCCTAATGGCAGGTTTTAGGAGACATTGGGCACTCCAAGGACAGTTAGCGTTCCAACTTCTTACAGCTTGGTTCTGGGCGTAATGTGCACTGTTCAGAATTCTAAGTGGCAGAAGCCCACTCCCGGGCACAGAGCTCTGTGCAGGAACTGTGGGTCTTTTCTGTGGGAAACAAAACTCACCCCAGCAGGTTCCTGATGTCAGGCTGTAGGAGACATTTGGCACTCCAAGGCCAGTAAGGGTTCCAGCTTCTGGATGCTTGGATCTGGCAGAAGTCCTGTGCTGAACTTATTTTTATCAGTTAGCAGCGCACTCCGTGGCCGAGAGTTCTGTGCAGGAACGGTGGGTCTTTTCTGTGGGAAGCTATACTCACCGACTAAGTTCCTAATGTCAGGTTGTAGGAGACATTGGGCACTCCAAGGACAGTTAGGGTTCCAGCTTCTGACAGCTTTGTTGTGGGAGTAATGTGCACTGTTCAGAATTCTAAGTGGCAGAAGCCCACTCCGGGGCACAGAGCTCTGTGTAGGAACTGTGGGTCTTTTCTGTGGGAAACTAAACTCACCCCAGCAGGTTCCTGATGTCAGGCTGTAGGAGCCATTTGGCACTCCAAGGCCAGTAAGGGTTCCAGCTTCTGGATGCTTGGATCTGGCAGAAGTCCTGTGCTGAACTTATTTTTATCAGTTAGCAGCGCACTCCGTGGCCGAGAGTTCTGTGCAGGAACGGTGGGTCTTTTCTGTGGAAAGCTAAACTCACCCCTCCAAGTTCCTGATGTCAGTTTGCAGGGGGTGTTTGGCAGTCTAAGGGCAGCTAGGGTTTCAGCTTCATGGCAGCTTGGTTGTGGGAGTAAGTACACTGTTCAGAATTCTAAGTGGCAGAAGCCCACTCCGGGGCACAGAGCACTGTGCAGGAACAGTGGCTCTCTTCTGTGGGAAGCTATACTCACCGACTAAGTTCCTAATGTCAGGTTGTAGGAGACATTGGGCACTCGCAGGACAGTTAGGGTTCCAGCTTTTGGATGCTTGGATCTGGCAGAAGTCCTGTGCAGAACTTATTTTTTTCAGTTCGCAGCCCACTCCGTGGCCGAGAGTTCTGTGCAGGAACGGTGGGTCTTTTCTGTGGAAAGCTAAACTCACCCCTCCAAGTTCCTGATGTCAGTTTGCAGGGGGTGTTTGGCAGTCTAAGGGCAGCTAGGGTTTCAGCTTCATGGCAGCTTGGTTGTGGGAGTAAGTACACTGTTCAGAATTCTAAGTGGCAGAAGCCCACTCCGGGACACAGAGCTCTGTGCAGGGACTGTGGGTCTCTTCTGTGGGAAGCTAAACTCACCCCCTGAAGTTCGTAATGTCAGGTTGTAGGAGACATTGGGCACTCGCAGGACAGTTAGGGTTCCAGCTTCTGGGAGCCTGGCTATGGGAGAAGTGCAGCAGTGTTCAGAATTCTAAGTGGCAGAAGCCCACTTCCGGGCACAGATCTCTGTGCAGGAACAGTGGCTCTCTTCTGTGGGAAGCTATACTCACCCCCTAAGTTCCTAATGGCAGGTTTTAGGAGACATTGGGCACTCCAAGGACAGTAAGCGTTCCAACTTCTTACAGCTTGGTTCTGGGCGTAATGTGCACTGTTCAGAATTCTAAGTGGCAGAAGCCCACTCCCGGGCACAGAGCTCTGTGCAGGAACTGTGGGTCTTTTCTGTGGGAAACAAAACTCACCCCAGCAGGTTCCTGATGTCAGGCTGTAGGAGACATTTGGCACTCCAAGGCCAGTAAGGGTTCCAGCTTCTGGATGCTTGGATCTGGCAGAAGTCCTGTGCAGAACTTATTTTTTTCAGTTCACAGCCCACTCGGTGGCCGAGAGTTCTGTGCAGGAACGGTGGGTCTTTTCTGTGGAAAGCTAAACTCACCCCTCCAAATTCCTGATGTCAGTTTGCAGGGGGTGTTTGGCAGTCTAAGGGCAGCTTGGGTTTCAGCTTCATGGCAGCTTGGTTGTGGGAGTAAGTACACTGTTCAGAATTCTAAGTGGCAGAAGCCCACTCCCGGGCACAGAGCTCTGTGCAGGAGCGGTGGGTCTTTTCTGTGGGAAGCTATACTCACCGACTACGTTCCTAATGTCAGGTTGTAGGAGACATTGGGCACTCGCAGGACAGTTAGGGTTCCAGCTTCTGACAGCTTTGTTGTGGGAGTAATGTGCACTGTTCAGAATTCTAAGTGGCAGAAGCCCACTCCGGGGCACAGAGCTCTGTGTAGGAAAGGTGGGTCTTTTCTGTGGGAAACTAAACTCACCCCAGCAGGTTCCTGATGTCAGGCTGTAGGAGCCATTTGGCACTCCAAGGCCAGTAAGGGTTCCAGCTTCTGGATGCTTGGATCTGGCAGAAGTCCTGTGCTGAACTTATTTTTATCAGTTAGCAGCGCACTCCGTGGCCGAGAGTTCTGTGCAGGAACGGTGGGTCTTTTCTGTGGGAAGCAAAACTCACCCCTCCAAGTTCAGGATGTCAGTTTGCAGGGGGTGTTTGGCAGTCTAAGGGCAGCTAGGGTTTCAGCTTCATGGCAGCTTGGTTGTGGCAGTAAGTACACTGTTCAGAATTCTAAGTGGCAGAAGCCCACTCCCGGG
Organism: Chamaea fasciata; assembly: GCF_029207755.1. Lineage (NCBI taxonomy): Eukaryota > Metazoa > Chordata > Aves > Passeriformes > Sylviidae > Chamaea > Chamaea fasciata. The sequence goes on along the minus strand of NW_027094262.1, from coordinate 58,679 downwards.
CACAGAGCTCTGTGCAGGAACAGTGGCTCTCTTCTGTGGGAAGCTATACTCACCGACTAAGTTCGTGATGTCAGGCTGTAGGAGACATTTGGCGCTCCAAGGCCAGTTAGGGTTCCAGCTTCTGGATGCTTGGATCTGGCAGAAGTCCTGTGCTGAACTTATTTTTATCAGTTAGCAGCCCACTTCGTGGCCGAGAGTTCTGTGCAGGAACGGTGGGTCTTTTCTGTGGGAAGCTATACTCACCGATAACGTTCCTAATGTCAGGTTGTAGGAGACATTGGGCACTCCAAGGACAGTTAGGGTTCCAGCTTCTGACAGCTTGGTTCTGGGCGTAATGTGCACTGTTCAGAATTCTAAGTCGCAGAAGCCCACTCCGGGACACAGAGCTCTGTGCAGGAACTGTGGGTGTTTTCTGTGGGAAACTAAACTCACCCCAGCAGGTTCCTGATGTCAGGCTGTAGGAGACATTTGGCGCTCCAAGGCCAGTAAGGGTTCCAGCTTCTGGATGCTTGGATCTGGCAGAAGTCCTGTGCTGAACTTATTTTTATCAGTTAGCAGCGCACTCCGTGGCCGAGAGTTCTGTGCAGGAACGGTGGGTCTTTTCTGTGGAAAGCTAAACTCACCCCTCCAAGTTCCTGATGTCAGTTTGCAGGGGGTGTTTGGCAGTCTAAGGGCAGCTAGGGTTTCAGCTTCATGGCAGCTTGGTTGTGGGAGTAAGTACACCGTTCAGAATTCTAAGTGGCAGAAGCCCACTCCGGGGCACAGAGCTCTGTGCAGGAACAGTGGCTCTCTTCTCTGGGAAGCTATAGTCACCGACTAAGTTCCTAATGTCAGGTTGTAGGAGACATTGGGCACTCGCAGGACAGTTAGGGTTCCAGCTTTTGGATGCTTGGATCTGGCAGAAGTCCTGTGCAGAACTTATTTTTTTCAGTTCGCAGCCCACTCCGTGGCCGAGAGTTCTGTGCAGGAACGGTGGGTCTTTTCTGTGGAAAGCTAAACTCACCCCTCCAAGTTCCTGATGTCAGTTTGCAGGGGGTGTTTGGCAGTCTAAGGGCAGCTAGGGTTTCAGCTTCATGGCAGCTTGGTTGTGGGAGTAAGTACACTGTTCAGAATTCTAAGTGGCAGAAGCCTACTCCGGGACACAGAGGTCTGTGCAGGGACTGTGGGTCTCTTCTCTGGGAAGCTAAACTCACCCCCTGAAGTTCCTAATTTCAGGTTGTAGGAGACATTGGGCACTCGCAGGACAGTTAGGGTTCCAGCTTCTGGGAGCCTGGCTATGGGAGAAGTGCAGCAGTGTTCAGAATTCTATGTGGCAGAAGCCCACTTCCGGGCACAGAACTCTGTGCAGGAACGGTGGGTCTTTTCTGTGGGAAGCTATACTCACCCACTAAGTTCCTAATGTCAGGTTGTAGGAGACATTGGGCACTCCAAGGACAGTTAGCGTTCCAACTTCTTACAGCTTGGTTCTGGGAGTAATGTGCACTGTTCAGAATTCTAAGTGGCAGAAGCCCACTCCGGGGCACAGAGCTCTGTGCAGGAACTGTGGGTGTTTTCTGTGGGAAACTAAACTCACCCCAGCAGGTTCCTGATGTCAGGCTGTAGGAGACATTTGGCGCTCCAAGGCCAGTAAGGGTTCCAGCTTCTGGATGCTTGGATCTGGCAGAAGTCCTGTGCTGAACTTATTTTTATCAGTTAGCAGCGCACTCCGTGGCCGAGAGTTCTGTGCAGGAACGGTGGGTCTTTTCTGTGGAAAGCTAAACTCACCCCTCCAAGTTCCTGATGTCAGTTTGCAGGGGGTGTTTGGCAGTCTAAGGGCAGCTAGGGTTTCAGCTTCATGGCAGCTTGGTTGTGGGAGTAAGTACACTGTTCAGAATTCTAAGTGGCAGAAGCCCACTCCGGGACACAGAGCTCTGTGCAGGAACAGTGGCTCTCTTCTGTGGGAAGCTATACTCACCGACTAAGTTCCTAATGTCAGGTTGTAGGAGACATTGGGCACTCGCAGGACAGTTAGGGTTCCAGCTTTTGGATGCTTGGATCTGGCAGAAGTCCTGTGCAGAACTTATTTTTTTCAGTTCGCAGCCCACTCCGTGGCCGAGAGTTCTGTGCAGGAACGGTGGGTCTTTTCTGTGGAAAGCTAAACTCACCCCTCCAAGTTCCTGATGTCAGTTTGCAGGGGGTGTTTGGCAGTCTAAGGGCAGCTAGGGTTTCAGCTTCATGGCAGCTTGGTTGTGGGAGTAAGTACACTGTTCAGAATTCTAAGTGGCAGAAGCCCACTCCGGGACACAGAGCTCTGTGCAGGGACTGTGGGTCTCTTCTGTGGGAAGCTAAACTCACCCCCTGAAGTTCCTAATGTCAGGTTGTAGGAGACATTGGGCACTCGCAGGACAGTTAGGGTTCCAGCTTCTGGGAGCCTGGCTATGGGAGAAGTGCAGCAGTGTTCAGAATTCTAAGTGGCAGAAGCCCACTTCCGGGCACAGAACTCTGTGCAGGAACAGTGGGTCTCTTCTGTGGGAAGCTATACTCACCCCCTAAGTTCCTAATGGCAGGTTTTAGGAGACATTGGGCACTCCAAGGACAGTTAGCGTTCCAACTTCTTACAGCTTGGTTCTGGGCGTAATGTGCACTGTTCAGAATTCTAAGTGGCAGAAGCCCACTCCCGGGCACAGAGCTCTGTGCAGGAACTGTGGGTCTTTTCTGTGGGAAACAAAACTCACCCCAGCAGGTTCCTGATGTCAGGCTGTAGGAGACATTTGGCACTCCAAGGCCAGTAAGGGTTCCAGCTTCTGGATGCTTGGATCTGGCAGAAGTCCTGTGCTGAACTTATTTTTATCAGTTAGCAGCGCACTCCGTGGCCGAGAGTTCTGTGCAGGAACGGTGGGTCTTTTCTGTGGGAAGCTATACTCACCGACTAAGTTCCTAATGTCAGGTTGTAGGAGACATTGGGCACTCCAAGGACAGTTAGGGTTCCAGCTTCTGACAGCTTTGTTGTGGGAGTAATGTGCACTGTTCAGAATTCTAAGTGGCAGAAGCCCACTCCGGGGCACAGAGCTCTGTGTAGGAACTGTGGGTCTTTTCTGTGGGAAACTAAACTCACCCCAGCAGGTTCCTGATGTCAGGCTGTAGGAGCCATTTGGCACTCCAAGGCCAGTAAGGGTTCCAGCTTCTGGATGCTTGGATCTGGCAGAAGTCCTGTGCTGAACTTATTTTTATCAGTTAGCAGCGCACTCCGTGGCCGAGAGTTCTGTGCAGGAACGGTGGGTCTTTTCTGTGGAAAGCTAAACTCACCCCTCCAAGTTCCTGATGTCAGTTTGCAGGGGGTGTTTGGCAGTCTAAGGGCAGCTAGGGTTTCAGCTTCATGGCAGCTTGGTTGTGGGAGTAAGTACACTGTTCAGAATTCTAAGTGGCAGAAGCCCACTCCGGGGCACAGAGCACTGTGCAGGAACAGTGGCTCTCTTCTGTGGGAAGCTATACTCACCGACTAAGTTCCTAATGTCAGGTTGTAGGAGACATTGGGCACTCGCAGGACAGTTAGGGTTCCAGCTTTTGGATGCTTGGATCTGGCAGAAGTCCTGTGCAGAACTTATTTTTTTCAGTTCACAGCCCACTCCGTGGCCGAGAGTTCTGTGCAGGAACGGTGGGTCTTTTCTGTGGAAAGCTAAACTCACCCCTCCAAGTTCCTGATGTCAGTTTGCAGGGGGTGTTTGGCAGTCTAAGGGCAGCTAGGGTTTCAGCTTCATGGCAGCTTGGTTGTGGGAGTAAGTACACTGTTCAGAATTCTAAGTGGCAGAAGCCTACTCCGGGACACAGAGGTCTGTGCAGGGACTGTGGGTCTCTTCTGTGGGAAGCTAAACTCACCCCCTGAAGTTCCTAATTTCAGGTTGTAGGAGACATTGGGCACTCGCAGGACAGTTAGGGTTCCAGCTTCTGGGAGCCTGGCTATGGGAGAAGTGCAGCAGTGTTCAGAATTCTAAGTGGCAGAAGCCCACTTCCGGGCACAGAACTCTGTGCAGGAACAGTGGGTCTCTTCTGTGGGAAGCTATACTCACCCCCTAAGTTCCTAATGGCAGGTTTTAGGAGACATTGGGCACTCCAAGGACAGTTAGCGTTCCAACTTCTTACAGCTTGGTTCTGGGCGTAATGTGCACTGTTCAGAATTCTAAGTGGCAGAAGCCCACTCCCGGGCACAGAGCTCTGTGCAGGAACTGTGGGTCTTTTCTGTGGGAAACAAAACTCACCCCAGCAGGTTCCTGATGTCAGGCTGTAGGAGACATTTGGCACTCCAAGGCCAGTAAGGGTTCCAGCTTCTGGATGCTTGGATCTGGCAGAAGTCCTGTGCTGAACTTATTTTTATCAGTTAGCAGCGCACTCCGTGGCCGAGAGTTCTGTGCAGGAACGGTGGGTCTCTTCTGTGGGAAGCTATACTCACCCCCTAAGTTCCTAATGGCAGGTTTTAGGAGACATTGGGCACTCCAAGGACAGTTAGGGTTCCAGCTTCTGACAGCTTTGTTGTGGGAGTAATGTGCACTGTTCAGAATTCTAAGTGGCAGAAGCCCACTCCGGGGCACAGAGCTCTGTGTAGGAACTGTGGGTCTTTTCTGTGGGAAACTAAACTCACCCCAGCAGGTTCCTGATGTCAGGCTGTAGGAGCCATTTGGCACTCCAAGGCCAGTAAGGGTTCCAGCTTTTGGATGCTTGGATCTGGCAGAAGTCCTGTGCTGAACTTATTTTTATCAGTTAGCAGCGCACTCCGTGGCCGAGAGTTCTGTGCAGGAACGGTGGGTCTTTTCCGTGGAAAGCTAAACTCACCCCTCCAAGTTCCTGATGTCAGTTTGCAGGGGGTGTTTGGCAGTCTAAGGGCAGCTAGGGTTTCAGCTTCATGGCAGCTTGGTTGTGGGAGTAAGTACACTGTTCAGAATTCTAAGTGGCAGAAGCCCACTCCGGGGCACAGAGCTCTGTGCAGGAGCGGTGGGTCTTTTCTGTGGGAAGCTATACTCACCGACTACGTTCCTAATGTCAGGTTGTAGGAGACATTGGGCACTCCAAGGACAGTTAGGGTTCCAGCTTCTGACAGCTTGGTTCTGGGCGTAATGTGCACTGTTCAGAATTCTAAGTCGCAGAAGCCCACTCCGGGACACAGAGCTCTGTGCAGGAACTGTGGGTCTTTTCTGTGGGAAACTAAACTCACCCCAGCAGGTTCCTGATGTCAGGCTGTAGGAGCCATTTGGCACTCCAAGGCCAGTAAGGGTTCCAGCTTCTGGATGCTTGGATCTGGCAGAAGTCCTGTGCTGAACTTATTTTTATCAGTTAGCAGCGCACTCCGTGGCCGAGAGTTCTGTGCAGGAACGGTGGGTCTTTTCTGTGGAAAGCTAAACTCACCCCTCCAAGTTCCTGATGTCAGTTTGCAGGGGGTGTTTGGCAGTCTAAGGGCAGCTAGGGTTTCAGCTTCATGGCAGCTTGGTTGTGGCAGTAAGTACACTGTTCAGAATTCTAAGTGGCAGAAGCCCACTCCGGGGCACAGAGCTCTGTGCAGGAACAGTGGATCTCTTCTGTGGGAAGCTATACTCACCGACTAAGTTCCTAATGTCAGGTTGTAGGAGACATTGGGCACTCGCAGGACAGTTAGGGTTCCAGCTTTTGGATGCTTGGATCTGGTAGAAGTCCTGTGCAGAACTTATTTTTTTCAGTTCGCAGCCCACTCTGTGGCCGAGAGTTCTGTGCAGGAACGGTGGGTCTTTTCTGTGGAAAGCTAAACTCACCCCTCCAAGTTCCTGATGTCAGTTTGCAGGGGGTGTTTGGCAGTCTAAGGGCAGCTAGGGTTTCAGCTTCATGGCAGCTTGGTTGTGGGAGTAAGTACACTGTTCAGAATTCTAAGTGGCAGAAGCCTACTCCGGGACACAGAGGTCTGTGCAGGGACTGTGGGTCTCTTCTCTGGGAAGCTAAACTCACCCCCTGAAGTTCCTAATTTCAGGTTGTAGGAGACATTGGGCACTCGCAGGACAGTTAGGGTTCCAGCTTCTGGGAGCCTGGCTATGGGAGAAGTGCAGCAGTGTTCAGAATTCTAAGTGGCAGAAGCCCACTTCCGGGCACAGAACTCTGTGCAGGAACAGTGGGTCTCTTCTGTGGGAAGCTATACTCACCCCCTAAGTTCCTAATGGCAGGTTGTAGGAGACATTGGGCACTCCAAGGACAGTTAGCGTTCCAACTTCTTACAGCTTGGTTCTGAGCGTAATGTGCACTGTTCAGAATTCTAAGTGGCAGAAGCCCACTCCCGGGCACACAGCTCTGTGCAGGAACTGTGGGTCTTTTCTGTGGGAAACAAAACTCACCCCAGCAGGTTCCTGATGTCAGGCTGTAGGAGCCATTTGGCACTCCAAGGCCAGTAAGGGTTCCAGCTTCTGGATGCTTGGATCTGGCAGAAGTCCTGTGCTGAACTTATTTTTATCAGTTAGCAGCGCACTCCGTGGCCGAGAGTTCTGTGCTGGAACGGTGGGTCTTTTCTGTGGAAAGCTAAACTCACCCCTCCAAGTTCCTGATGTCAGTTTGCATGGGGTGTTTGGCAGTCTAAGGGCAGCTAGGGTTTCAGCTTCATGGCAGCTTGGTTGTGGGAGTAAGTACACTGTTCAGAATTCTAAGTGGCAGAAGCCCACTCCGGGGCACAGAGCTCTGTGCAGGAACAGTGGCTCTCTTCTGTGGGAAGCTATACTCACCGACTAAGTTCCTAATGTCAGGTTGTAGGAGACATTGGGCACTCGCAGGACAGTTAGGGTTCCAGCTTTTGGATGCTTGGATCTGGCAGAAATCCTGTGCAGAACTTATTTTTTTTCAGTTCACAGCCCACTCCGTGGCCGAGAGTTCTGTGCAGGAACGGTGGGTCTTTTCTCTGGAAAGCTAAACTCACCCCTCCAAATTCCTGATGTCATTTTGCAGGGGGTGTTTGGCAGTCTAAGGGCAGCTTGGGTTTCAGCTTCATGGCAGCTTGGTTGTGCGAGTAAGTACACTGTTCAGAATTGTAAGTGGCAGAAGCCCACTCCCGGGCACAGAGCTCTGTGCAGGAACGGTGGGTCTTTTCTGTGGGAAGCTATACTCACCGACTACGTTCCTAATGTCAGGTTGTAGGAGACATTGGGCACTCCAAGGACAGTTAGGGTTCCAGCTTCTGACAGCTTTGTTGTGGGAGTAAGTACACTGTTCAGAATTGTAAGTGGCAGAAGCCCACTCCGGGGCACAGAGCTCTGTGTAGGAATGGTGGGTCTTTTCTGTGGGAAACTAAACTCACCCCAGCAGGTTCCTGATGTCAGGCTGTAGGAGCCATTTGGCACTCCAAGGCCAGTAAGGGTTCCAGCTTCTGGATGCTTGGATCTGGCAGAAGTCCTGTGCTGAACTTATTTTTATCAGTTAGCAGCCCACTCCGTGGCCGAGAGTTCTGTGCAGGAACGGTGGGTCTTTTCTGTGGGAAGCAAAACTCACCCCTCCAAGGTCATGATGTCAGTTTGCAGGGGGTGTTTGGCAGTCTAAGGGCAGCTAGGGTTTCAGCTTCATGGCAGCTTGGTTGTGGGAGTAAGTACACTGTTCAGAATTCTAAGTGGCAGAAGCCCACTGCCGGGCACAGAGCTCTGTGCAGGGACTGTGGGTCTCTTCTGTGGGAAGCTAAACTCACCCCCTGAAGTTCCTAATGTCAGGTCGTAGGAGACATTGGGCACTCGCAGGACAGTTAGGGTTCCATCTTCTGGGAGCTTGGCTATGGGAGAAGTGCAGCAGTGTTCAGAATTCTAAGTGGCAGAAGCCCACTTCCGGGCACAGAACTCTGTGCAGGAACAGTGGCTCTCTTCTGTGGGAAGCTATACTCACCAACTAAGTTCCTAATGGCAGGTTTTAGGAGACATTGGGCACTCCAAGGACAGTTAGCGTTCCAACTTCTTACAGCTTGGTTCTGGGAGTAATGTGCACTGTTCAGAATTCTAAGTGGCAGAAGCCCACTCCCGGGTACAGAGCTCTGTGCAGGAATTGTGGGTCTTTTCTGTGGGAAACAAAACTCACCCCAGCAGGTTCCTGATGTCAGGCTGTAGGAGACATTTGGCGCTCCAAGGCCAGTAAGGGTTCCAGCTTCTGGATGCTTGGATCTGGCAGAAGTCCTGTGCTGAACTTATTTTTATCAGTTAGCAGCGCACTCCGTGGCCGAGAGTTCTGTGCAGGAACTGTGGGTCTTTTCTGTGGGAAGCAAAACTCACCCCTCCAAGTTCATGATGTCAGTTTGCAGGGGGTGTTTGGCAGTCTAAGGGCAGCTAGGGTTTCAGCTTCATGGCAGCTTGGTTGTGGCAGTAAGTACACTGTTCAGAATTCTAAGTGGCAGAAGCCCACTCCCGGGCACAGAGCTCTGTGCAGGAACAGTGGCTCTCTTCTGTGGGAAGCTATACTCACCGACTAAGTTCGTGATGTCAGGCTGTAGGAGACATTTGGCGCTCCAAGGCCAGTTAGGGTTCCAGCTTCTGGATGCTTGGATCTGGCAGAAGTCCTGTGCTGAACTTATTTTTATCAGTTAGCAGCCCACTTCGTGGCCGAGAGTTCTGTGCAGGAACGGTGGGTCTTTTCTGTGGGAAGCTATACTCACCGACTACGTTCCTAATGTCAGGTTGTAGGAGACATTGGGCACTCCAAGGACAGTTAGGGTTCCAGCTTCTGACAGCTTGGTTCTGGGCGTAATGTGCACTGTTCAGAATTCTAAGTCGCAGAAGCCCACTCCGGGACACAGACCTCTGTGCAGGAACTGTGGGTCTTTTCTGTGGGAAACTAAACTCACCCCAGCAGGTTCCTGATGTCAGGCTGTAGGAGCCATTTGGCACTCCAAGGCCAGTAAGGGTTCCAGCTTCTGGATGCTTGGATCTGGCAGAAGTCCTGTGCTGAACTTATTTTTATCAGTTAGCAGCGCACTCCGTGGCCGAGAGTTCTGTGCAGGAACATTGGCTCTCTTCTGTGGGAAGCTATACTCACCGACTAAGTTCCTAAGGTCAGGTTGTAGGAGACATTGGGCACTCGCAGGACAGTTAGGGTTCCAGCTTTTGGATGCTTGGATCTGGCAGAAGTCCTGTGCAGAACTTATTTTTTTCAGTTCGCAGCCCACTCCGTGGCCGAGAGTTCTGTGCAGGAACGGTGGGTCTTTTCTGTGGAAAGCTAAACTCACCCCTCCAAGTTCCTGATGTCAGTTTGCAGGGGGTGTTTGGCAGTCTAAGGGCAGCTAGGGTTTCAGCTTCATGGCAGCTTGGTTGTGGGAGTAAGTACACTGTTCAGAATTCTAAGTGGCAGAAGCCCACTCCGGGACACAGAGCTCTGTGCAGGGACTGTGGGTCTCTTCTGTGGGAAGCTAAACTCACCCCCTGAAGTTCCTAATGTCAGGTTGTAGGAGACATTGGGCACTCGCAGGACAGTTAGGGTTCCAGCTTCTGGGAGCCTGGCTATGGGAGAAGTGCAGCAGTGTTCAGAATTCTAAGTGGCAGAAGCCCACTTCCGGGCACAGAACTCTGTGCAGGAACAGTGGCTCTCTTCTGTGGGAAGCTATACTCACCCCCTAAGTTCCTAATGGCAGGTTTTAGGAGACATTGGGCACTCCAAGGACAGTTAGCGTTCCAACTTCTTACAGCTTGGTTCTGGGCGTAATGTGCACTGTTCAGAATTCTAAGTGGCAGAAGCCCACTCCCGGGCACAGAGCTCTGTGCAGGAACTGTGGGTCTTTTCTGTGGGAAACAAAACTCACCCCAGCAGGTTCCTGATGTCAGGCTGTAGGAGACATTTGGCACTCCAAGGCCAGTAAGGGTTCCAGCTTCTGGATGCTTGGATCTGGCAGAAGTCCTGTGCTGAACTTATTTTTATCAGTTAGCAGCGCACTCCGTGGCCGAGAGTTCTGTGCAGGAACGGTGGGTCTTTTCTGTGGGAAGCTATACTCACCGACTAAGTTCCTAATGTCAGGTTGTAGGAGACATTGGGCACTCCAAGGACAGTTAGGGTTCCAGCTTCTGACAGCTTTGTTGTGGGAGTAATGTGCACTGTTCAGAATTCTAAGTGGCAGAAGCCCACTCCGGGGCACAGAGCTCTGTGTAGGAACTGTGGGTCTTTTCTGTGGGAAACTAAACTCACCCCAGCAGGTTCCTGATGTCAGGCTGTAGGAGCCATTTGGCACTCCAAGGCCAGTAAGGGTTCCAGCTTCTGGATGCTTGGATCTGGCAGAAGTCCTGTGCTGAACTTATTTTTATCAGTTAGCAGCGCACTCCGTGGCCGATAGTTCTGTGCAGGAACAGTGGCTCTCTTCTGTGGGAAGCTATACTCACCGACTACGTTCCTAATGTCAGGTTGTAGGAGACATTGGGCACTCCAAGGCCAGTTAGGGTTCCAGCTTTTGGATGCTTGGATCTGGTAGAAGTCCTGTGCAGAACTTATTTTTTTCAGTTCGCAGCCCACTCCGTGGCCGAGAGTTCTGTGCAGGAACGGTGGGTCTTTTCTGTGGAAAGCTAAACTCACCCCTCCAAGTTCCTGATGTCAGTTGGCAGGGGGTGTTTGGCAGTCTAAGGGCAGCTAGGGTTTCAGCTTCATGGCAGCTTGATTGTGGGAGTAAGTACACTGTTCAGAATTCTATGTGGCAGAAGCCCACTTCCGGGCACAGAACTCTGTGCAGGAACGGTGGGTCTTTTCTGTGGGAAGCTATACTCACCGACTAAGTTCCTAATGTCAGGTTGTAGGAGACATTGGGCACTCCAAGGACAGTTAGCGTTCCAACTTCTTACAGCTTGGTTCTGGGAGTAATGTGCACTGTTCAGAATTCTAAGTGGCAGAAGCCCACTCCCGGGCACACAGCTCTGTGCAGGAACTGTGGGTGTTTTCTGTGGGAAACTAAACTCACCCCAGCAGGTTCCTGATGTCAGGCTGTAGGAGACATTTGGCGCTCCAAGGCCAGTAAGGGTTCCAGCTTCTGGATGCTTGGATCTGGCAGAAGTCCTGTGCTGAACTTATTTTTATCAGTTAGCAGCGCACTCCGTGGCCGAGAGTTCTGTGCAGGAACGGTGGGTCTTTTCTGTGGAAAGCTAAACTCACCCCTCCAAGTTCCTGATGTCAGTTTGCAGGGGGTGTTTGGCAGTCTAAGGGCAGCTAGGGTTTCAGCTTCATGGCAGCTTGGTTGTGGGAGTAAGTACACTGTTCAGAATTCTAAGTGGCAGAAGCCCACTCCGGGACACAGAGCTCTGTGCAGGGAGTGTGGGTCTCTTCTGTGGGAAGCTAAACTCACCCCCTGAAGTTCCTAATGTCAGGTTGTAGGAGACATTGGGCACTCGCAGGACAGTTAGGGTTCCAGCTTCTGGGAGCCTGGCTATGGGAGAAGTGCAGCAGTGTTCAGAATTCTAAGTGGCAGAAGCCCACTTCCGGGCACAGAACTCTGTGCAGGAACAGTGGGTCTCTTCTGTGGGAAGCTATACTCACCCCCTAAGTTCCTAATGGCAGGTTTTAGGAGACATTGGGCACTCCAAGGACAGTTAGCGTTCCAACTTCTTACAGCTTGGTTCTGGGCGTAATGTGCACTGTTCAGAATTCTAAGTGGCAGAAGCCCACTCCCGGGCACAGAGCTCTGTGCAGGAACTGTGGGTCTTTTCTGTGGGAAACAAAACTCACCCCAGCAGGTTCCTGATGTCAGGCTGTAGGAGACATTTGGCACTCCAAGGCCAGTAAGGGTTCCAGCTTCTGGATGCTTGGATCTGGCAGAAGTCCTGTGCTGAACTTATTTTTATCAGTTAGCAGCGCACTCCGTGGCCGAGAGTTCTGTGCAGGAACGGTGGGTCTTTTCTGTGGGAAGCTATACTCACCGACTAAGTTCCTAATGTCAGGTTGTAGGAGACATTGGGCACTCCAAGGACAGTTAGGGTTCCAGCTTCTGACAGCTTTGTTGTGGGAGTAATGTGCACTGTTCAGAATTCTAAGTGGCAGAAGCCCACTCCGGGGCACAGAGCTCTGTGTAGGAACTGTGGGTCTTTTCTGTGGGAAACTAAACTCACCCCAGCAGGTTCCTGATGTCAGGCTGTAGGAGCCATTTGGCACTCCAAGGCCAGTAAGGGTTCCAGCTTCTGGATGCTTGGATCTGGCAGAAGTCCTGTGCTGAACTTATTTTTATCAGTTAGCAGCGCACTCCGTGGCCGATAGTTCTGTGCAGGAACATTGGCTCTCTTCTGTGGGAAGCTATACTCACCGACTACGTTCCTAATGTCAGGTTGTAGGAGACATTGGGCACTCCAAGGCCAGTTAGGGTTCCAGCTTTTGGATGCTTGGATCTGGTAGAAGTCCTGTGCAGAACTTATTTTTTTCAGTTCGCAGCCCACTCCGTGGCCGAGAGTTCTGTGCAGGAACGGTGGGTCTTTTCTGTGGAAAGCTAAACTCACCCCTCCAAGTTCCTGATGTCAGTTGGCAGGGGGTGTTTGGCAGTCTAAGGGCAGCTAGGGTTTCAGCTTCATGGCAGCTTGGTTGTGGGAGTAAGTACACTGTTCAGAATTCTAAGTGGCAGAAGCCCACTCCGGGACACAGAGCTCTGTGCAGGGACTGTGGGTCTCTTCTGTGGGAAGCTAAACTCACCCCCTGAAGTTCCTAATTTCAGGTTGTAGGAGACATTGGGCACTCGCAGGACAGTTAGGGTTCCAGCTTCTGGGAGCCTGGCTATGGGAGAAGTGCAGCAGTGTTCAGAATTCTATGTGGCAGAAGCCCACTTCCGGGCACAGAACTCTGTGCAGGAACAGTGGGTCTCTTCTGTGGGAAGCTATACTCACCCCCTAAGTTCCTAATGGCAGGTTGTAGGAGACATTGGGCACTCCAAGGACAGTTAGCGTTCCAACTTCTTACAGCTTGGTTCTGAGCGTAATGTGCACTGTTCAGAATTCTAAGTGGCAGAAGCCCACTCCCGGGCACACAGCTCTGTGCAGGAACTGTGGGTCTTTTCTGTGGGAAACAAAACTCACCCCAGCAGGTTCCTGATGTCAGGCTGTAGGAGCCATTTGGCACTCCAAGGCCAGTAAGGGTTCCAGCTTCTGGATGCTTGGATCTGGCAGAAGTCCTGTGCTGAACTTATTTTTATCAGTTAGCAGCGCACTCCGTGGCCGAGAGTTCTGTGCTGGAACGGTGGGTCTTTTCTGTGGAAAGCTAAACTCACCCCTCCAAGTTCCTGATGTCAGTTTGCATGGGGTGTTTGGCAGTCTAAGGGCAGCTAGGGTTTCAGCTTCATGGCAGCTTGGTTGTGGGAGTAAGTACACTGTTCAGAATTCTAAGTGGCAGAAGCCCACTCCGGGGCACAGAGCTCTGTGCAGGAACAGTGGCTCTCTTCTGTGGGAAGCTATACTCACCGACTAAGTTCCTAATGTCAGGTTGTAGGAGACATTGGGCACTCGCAGGACAGTTAGGGTTCCAGCTTTTGGATGCTTGGATCTGGCAGAAATCCTGTGCAGAACTTATTTTTTTTCAGTTCACAGCCCACTCCGTGGCCGAGAGTTCTGTGCAGGAACGGTGGGTCTTTTCTCTGGAAAGCTAAACTCACCCCTCCAAATTCCTGATGTCATTTTGCAGGGGGTGTTTGGCAGTCTAAGGGCAGCTTGGGTTTCAGCTTCATGGCAGCTTGGTTGTGCGAGTAAGTACACTGTTCAGAATTGTAAGTGGCAGAAGCCCACTCCCGGGCACAGAGCTCTGTGCAGGAACGGTGGGTCTTTTCTGTGGGAAGCTATACTCACCGACTACGTTCCTAATGTCAGGTTGTAGGAGACATTGGGCACTCCAAGGACAGTTAGGGTTCCAGCTTCTGACAGCTTTGTTGTGGGAGTAATGTGCACTGTTCAGAATTCTAAGTGGCAGAAGCCCACTCCGGGGCACAGAGCTCTGTGTAGGAATGGTGGGTCTTTTCTGTGGGAAACTAAACTCACCCCAGCAGGTTCCTGATGTCAGGCTGTAGGAGCCATTTGGCACTCCAAGGCCAGTAAGGGTTCCAGCTTCTGGATGCTTGGATCTGGCAGAAGTCCTGTGCTGAACTTATTTTTATCAGTTAGCAGCCCACTCCGTGGCCGAGAGTTCTGTGCAGGAACGGTGGGTCTTTTCTGTGGGAAGCAAAACTCACCCCTCCAAGTTCCTGATGTCAGTTTGCAGGGGGTGTTTGGCAGTCTAAGGGCAGCTAGGGTTTCAGCTTCATGGCAGCTTGGTTGTGGCAGTAAGTACACTGTTCAGAATTCTAAGTGGCAGAAGCCCACTCCCGGGCACAGAGCTCTGTGCAGGAACAGTGGCTCTCTTCTGTGGGAAGCTATACTCACCGACTAAGTTCGTGATGTCAGGCTGTAGGAGACATTTGGCGCTCCAAGGCCAGTTAGGGTTCCAGCTTCTGGATGCTTGGATCTGGCAGAAGTCCTGTGCTGAACTTATTTTTATCAGTTAGCAGCCCACTTCGTGGCCGAGAGTTCTGTGCAGGAACGGTGGGTCTTTTCTGTGGGAAGCTATACTCACCGACTACGTTCCTAATGTCAGGTTGTAGGAGACATTGGGCACTCCAAGGACAGTTAGGGTTCCAGCTTCTGACAGCTTGGTTCTGGGCGTAATGTGCACTGTTCAGAATTCTAAGTCGCAGAAGCCCACTCCGGGACACAGACCTCTGTGCAGGAACTGTGGGTCTTTTCTGTGGGAAACTAAACTCACCCCAGCAGGTTCCTGATGTCAGGCTGTAGGAGCCATTTGGCACTCCAAGGCCAGTAAGGGTTCCAGCTTCTGGATGCTTGGATCTGGCAGAAGTCCTGTGCTGAACTTATTTTTATCAGTTAGCAGCGCACTCCGTGGCCGAGAGTTCTGTGCAGGAACATTGGCTCTCTTCTGTGGGAAGCTATACTCACCGACTAAGTTCCTAAGGTCAGGTTGTAGGAGACATTGGGCACTCGCAGGACAGTTAGGGTTCCAGCTTTTGGATGCTTGGATCTGGCAGAAGTCCTGTGCAGAACTTATTTTTTTCAGTTCGCAGCCCACTCCGTGGCCGAGAGTTCTGTGCAGGAACGGTGGGTCTTTTCTGTGGAAAGCTAAACTCACCCCTCCAAGTTCCTGATGTCAGTTTGCAGGGGGTGTTTGGCAGTCTAAGGGCAGCTAGGGTTTCAGCTTCATGGCAGCTTGGTTGTGGGAGTAAGTACACTGTTCAGAATTCTAAGTGGCAGAAGCCCACTCCGGGACACAGAGCTCTGTGCAGGGACTGTGGGTCTCTTCTGTGGGAAGCTAAACTCACCCCCTGAAGTTCCTAATGTCAGGTTGTAGGAGACATTGGGCACTCGCAGGACAGTTAGGGTTCCAGCTTCTGGGAGCCTGGCTATGGGAGAAGTGCAGCAGTGTTCAGAATTCTAAGTGGCAGAAGCCCACTTCCGGGCACAGAACTCTGTGCAGGAACAGTGGGTCTCTTCTGTGGGAAGCTATACTCACCCCCTAAGTTCCTAATGGCAGGTTTTAGGAGACATTGGGCACTCCAAGGACAGTTAGCGTTCCAACTTCTTACAGCTTGGTTCTGGGCGTAATGTGCACTGTTCAGAATTCTAAGTGGCAGAAGCCCACTCCCGGGCACAGAGCTCTGTGCAGGAACTGTGGGTCTTTTCTGTGGGAAACAAAACTCACCCCAGCAGGTTCCTGATGTCAGGCTGTAGGAGACATTTGGCACTCCAAGGCCAGTAAGGGTTCCAGCTTCTGGATGCTTGGATCTGGCAGAAGTCCTGTGCTGAACTTATTTTTATCAGTTAGCAGCGCACTCCGTGGCCGAGAGTTCTGTGCAGGAACGGTGGGTCTTTTCTGTGGGAAGCTATACTCACCGACTAAGTTCCTAATGTCAGGTTGTAGGAGACATTGGGCACTCCAAGGACAGTTAGGGTTCCAGCTTCTGACAGCTTTGTTGTGGGAGTAATGTGCACTGTTCAGAATTCTAAGTGGCAGAAGCCCACTCCGGGGCACAGAGCTCTGTGTAGGAACTGTGGGTCTTTTCTGTGGGAAACTAAACTCACCCCAGCAGGTTCCTGATGTCAGGCTGTAGGAGCCATTTGGCACTCCAAGGCCAGTAAGGGTTCCAGCTTCTGGATGCTTGGATCTGGCAGAAGTCCTGTGCTGAACTTATTTTTATCAGTTAGCAGCGCACTCCGTGGCCGATAGTTCTGTGCAGGAACAGTGGCTCTCTTCTGTGGGAAGCTATACTCACCGACTACGTTCCTAATGTCAGGTTGTAGGAGACATTGGGCACTCCAAGGCCAGTTAGGGTTCCAGCTTTTGGATGCTTGGATCTGGTAGAAGTCCTGTGCAGAACTTATTTTTTTCAGTTCGCAGCCCACTCCGTGGCCGAGAGTTCTGTGCAGGAACGGTGGGTCTTTTCTGTGGAAAGCTAAACTCACCCCTCCAAGTTCCTGATGTCAGTTGGCAGGGGGTGTTTGGCAGTCTAAGGGCAGCTAGGGTTTCAGCTTCATGGCAGCTTGATTGTGGGAGTAAGTACACTGTTCAGAATTCTATGTGGCAGAAGCCCACTTCCGGGCACAGAACTCTGTGCAGGAACGGTGGGTCTTTTCTGTGGGAAGCTATACTCACCGACTAAGTTCCTAATGTCAGGTTGTAGGAGACATTGGGCACTCCAAGGACAGTTAGCGTTCCAACTTCTTACAGCTTGGTTCTGGGAGTAATGTGCACTGTTCAGAATTCTAAGTGGCAGAAGCCCACTCCCGGGCACACAGCTCTGTGCAGGAACTGTGGGTGTTTTCTGTGGGAAACTAAACTCACCCCAGCAGGTTCCTGATGTCAGGCTGTAGGAGACATTTGGCGCTCCAAGGCCAGTAAGGGTTCCAGCTTCTGGATGCTTGGATCTGGCAGAAGTCCTGTGCTGAACTTATTTTTATCAGTTAGCAGCGCACTCCGTGGCCGAGAGTTCTGTGCAGGAACGGTGGGTCTTTTCTGTGGAAAGCTAAACTCACCCCTCCAAGTTCCTGATGTCAGTTTGCAGGGGGTGTTTGGCAGTCTAAGGGCAGCTAGGGTTTCAGCTTCATGGCAGCTTGGTTGTGGGAGTAAGTACACTGTTCAGAATTCTAAGTGGCAGAAGCCCACTCCGGGACACAGAGCTCTGTGCAGGGAGTGTGGGTCTCTTCTGTGGGAAGCTAAACTCACCCCCTGAAGTTCCTAATGTCAGGTTGTAGGAGACATTGGGCACTCGCAGGACAGTTAGGGTTCCAGCTTCTGGGAGCCTGGCTATGGGAGAAGTGCAGCAGTGTTCAGAATTCTAAGTGGCAGAAGCCCACTTCCGGGCACAGAACTCTGTGCAGGAACAGTGGGTCTCTTCTGTGGGAAGCTATACTCACCCCCTAAGTTCCTAATGGCAGGTTTTAGGAGACATTGGGCACTCCAAGGACAGTTAGCGTTCCAACTTCTTACAGCTTGGTTCTGGGCGTAATGTGCACTGTTCAGAATTCTAAGTGGCAGAAGCCCACTCCCGGGCACAGAGCTCTGTGCAGGAACTGTGGGTCTTTTCTGTGGGAAACAAAACTCACCCCAGCAGGTTCCTGATGTCAGGCTGTAGGAGACATTTGGCACTCCAAGGCCAGTAAGGGTTCCAGCTTCTGGATGCTTGGATCTGGCAGAAGTCCTGTGCTGAACTTATTTTTATCAGTTAGCAGCGCACTCCGTGGCCGAGAGTTCTGTGCAGGAACGGTGGGTCTTTTCTGTGGGAAGCTATACTCACCGACTAAGTTCCTAATGTCAGGTTGTAGGAGACATTGGGCACTCCAAGGACAGTTAGGGTTCCAGCTTCTGACAGCTTTGTTGTGGGAGTAATGTGCACTGTTCAGAATTCTAAGTGGCAGAAGCCCACTCCGGGGCACAGAGCTCTGTGTAGGAACTGTGGGTCTTTTCTGTGGGAAACTAAACTCACCCCAGCAGGTTCCTGATGTCAGGCTGTAGGAGCCATTTGGCACTCCAAGGCCAGTAAGGGTTCCAGCTTCTGGATGCTTGGATCTGGCAGAAGTCCTGTGCTGAACTTATTTTTATCAGTTAGCAGCGCACTCCGTGGCCGATAGTTCTGTGCAGGAACATTGGCTCTCTTCTGTGGGAAGCTATACTCACCGACTACGTTCCTAATGTCAGGTTGTAGGAGACATTGGGCACTCCAAGGCCAGTTAGGGTTCCAGCTTTTGGATGCTTGGATCTGGTAGAAGTCCTGTGCAGAACTTATTTTTTTCAGTTCGCAGCCCACTCCGTGGCCGAGAGTTCTGTGCAGGAACGGTGGGTCTTTTCTGTGGAAAGCTAAACTCACCCCTCCAAGTTCCTGATGTCAGTTGGCAGGGGGTGTTTGGCAGTCTAAGGGCAGCTAGGGTTTCAGCTTCATGGCAGCTTGGTTGTGGGAGTAAGTACACTGTTCAGAATTCTAAGTGGCAGAAGCCCACTCCGGGACACAGAGCTCTGTGCAGGGACTGTGGGTCTCTTCTGTGGGAAGCTAAACTCACCCCCTGAAGTTCCTAATTTCAGGTTGTAGGAGACATTGGGCACTCGCAGGACAGTTAGGGTTCCAGCCTCTGGGAGCCTGGCTATGGGAGAAGTGCAGCAGTGTTCAGAATTCTATGTGGCAGAAGCCCACTTCCGGGCACAGAACTCTGTGCAGGAACGGTGGGTCTTTTCTGTGGGAAGCTATACTCACCGACTAAGTTCCTAATGTCAGGTTGTAGGAGACATTGGGCACTCCAAGGACAGTTAGCGTTCCAACTTCTTACAGCTTGGTTCTGGGAGTAATGTGCACTGTTCAGAATTCTAAGTGGCAGAAGCCCACTCCCGGGCACCCAGCTCTGTGCAGGAACTGTGGGTGTTTTCTGTGGGAAACTAAACTCACCCCAGCAGGTTCCTGATGTCAGGCTGTAGGAGACATTTGGCGCTCCAAGGCCAGTAAGGGTTCCAGCTTCTGGATGCTTGGATCTGGCAGAAGTCCTGTGCTGAACTTATTTTTATCAGTTAGCAGCGCACTCCGTGGCCGAGAGTTCTGTGCAGGAACGGTGGGTCTTTTCTGTGGAAAGCTAAACTCACCCCTCCAAGTTCCTGATGTCAGTTTGCAGGGGGTGTTTGGCAGTCTAAGGGCAGCTAGGGTTTCAGCTTCATGGCAGCTTGGTTGTGGGAGTAAGTACACTGTTCAGAATTCTAAGTGGCAGAAGCCCACTCCGGGGCACAGAGCTCTGTGCAGGAACAGTGGCTCTCTTCTCTGGGAAGCTATAGTCACCGACTAAGTTCCTAATGTCAGGTTGTAGGAGACATTGGGCACTCGCAGGACAGTTAGGGTTCCAGCTTTTGGATGCTTGGATCTGGCAGAAGTCCTGTGCAGAACTTATTTTTTTCAGTTCGCAGCCCACTCCGTGGCCGAGAGTTCTGTGCAGGAACGGTGGGTCTTTTCTGTGGAAAGCTAAACTCACCCCTCCAAGTTCCTGATGTCAGTTTGCAGGGGGTGTTTGGCAGTCTAAGGGCAGCTAGGGTTTCAGCTTCATGGCAGCTTGGTTGTGGGAGTAAGTACACTGTTCAGAATTCTAAGTGGCAGAAGCCCACTCCGGGACACAGAGCTCTGTGCAGGGACTGTGGGTCTCTTCTGTGGGAAGCTAAACTCACCCCCTGAAGTTCCTAATGTCAGGTTGTAGGAGACATTGGGCACTCGCAGGACAGTTAGGGTTCCAGCTTCTGGGAGCCTGGCTATGGGAGAAGTGCAGCAGTGTTCAGAATTCTAAGTGGCAGAAGCCCACTTCCGGGCACAGAACTCTGTGCAGGAACAGTGGGTCTCTTCTGTGGGAAGCTATACTCACCCCCTAAGTTCCTAATGGCAGGTTTTAGGAGACATTGGGCACTCCAAGGACAGTTAGCGTTCCAACTTCTTACAGCTTGGTTCTGGGCGTAATGTGCACTGTTCAGAATTCTAAGTGGCAGAAGCCCACTCCCGGGCACAGAGCTCTGTGCAGGAACTGTGGGTCTTTTCTGTGGGAAACAAAACTCACCCCAGCAGGTTCCTGATGTCAGGCTGTAGGAGACATTTGGCACTCCAAGGCCAGTAAGGGTTCCAGCTTCTGGATGCTTGGATCTGGCAGAAGTCCTGTGCTGAACTTATTTTTATCAGTTAGCAGCGCACTCCGTGGCCGAGAGTTCTGTGCAGGAACGGTGGGTCTTTTCTGTGGAAAGCTAAACTCACCCCTCCAAGTTCCTGATGTCAGTTTGCAGGGGGTGTTTGGCAGTCTAAGGGCAGCTAGGGTTTCAGCTTCATGGCAGCTTGGTTGTGGCAGTAAGTACACTGTTCAGAATTCTAAGTGGCAGAAGCCCACTCCGGGGCACAGAGCACTGTGCAGGAACAGTGGCTCTCTTCTGTGGGAAGCTATACTCACCGACTAAGTTCCTAATGTCAGGTTGTAGGAGACATTGGGCACTCGCAGGACAGTTAGGGTTCCAGCTTTTGGATGCTTGGATCTGGCAGAAGTCCTGTGCAGAACTTATTTTTTTCAGTTCACAGCCCACTCCGTGGCCGAGAGTTCTGTGCAGGAACGGTGGGTCTTTTCTGTGGAAAGCTAAACTCACCCCTCCAAGTTCCTGATGTCAGTTTGCAGGGGGTGTTTGGCAGTCTAAGGGCAGCTAGGGTTTCAGCTTCATGGCAGCTTGGTTGTGGGAGTAAGTACACTGTTCAGAATTCTAAGTGGCAGAAGCCTACTCCGGGACACAGAGGTCTGTGCAGGGACTGTGGGTCTCTTCTCTGGGAAGCTAAACTCACCCCCTGAAGTTCCTAATTTCAGGTTGTAGGAGACATTGGGCACTCGCAGGACAGTTAGGGTTCCAGCTTCTGGGAGCCTGGCTATGGGAGAAGTGCAGCAGTGTTCAGAATTCTATGTGGCAGAAGCCCACTTCCGGGCACAGAACTCTGTGCAGGAACGGTGGGTCTTTTCTGTGGGAAGCTATACTCACCGACTAAGTTCCTAATGTCAGGTTGTAGGAGACATTGGGCACTCCAAGGACAGTTAGCGTTCCAACTTCTTACAGCTTGGTTCTGGGAGTAATGTGCACTGTTCAGAATTCTAAGTGGCAGAAGCCCACTCCGGGGCACAGAGCTCTGTGCAGGAACTGTGGGTGTTTTCTGTGGGAAACTAAACTCACCCCAGCAGGTTCCTGATGTCAGGCTGTAGGAGACATTTGGCGCTCCAAGGCCAGTAAGGGTTCCAGCTTCTGGATGCTTGGATCTGGCAGAAGTCCTGTGCTGAACTTATTTTTATCAGTTAGCAGCGCACTCCGTGGCCGAGAGTTCTGTGCAGGAACGGTGGGTCTTTTCTGTGGAAAGCTAAACTCACCCCTCCAAGTTCCTGATGTCAGTTTGCAGGGGGTGTTTGGCAGTCTAAGGGCAGCTAGGGTTTCAGCTTCATGGCAGCTTGGTTGTGGGAGTAAGTACACTGTTCAGAATTCTAAGTGGCAGAAGCCCACTCCGGGGCACAGAGCTCTGTGCAGGAACAGTGGCTCTCTTCTGTGGGAAGCTATACTCACCGACTAAGTTCCTAATGTCAGGTTGTAGGAGACATTGGGCACTCGCAGGACAGTTAGGGTTCCAGCTTTTGGATGCTTGGATCTGGCAGAAGTCCTGTGCAGAACTTATTTTTTTCAGTTCGCAGCCCACTCCGTGGCCGAGAGTTCTGTGCAGGAATGGTGGGTCTTTTCTGTGGAAAGCTAAACTCACCCCTCCAAGTTCCTGATGTCAGTTTGCAGGGGGTGTTTGGCAGTCTAAGGGCAGCTAGGGTTTCAGCTTCATGGCAGCTTGGTTGTGGGAGTAAGTACACTGTTCAGAATTCTAAGTGGCAGAAGCCCACTCCGGGACACAGAGCTCTGTGCAGGGACTGTGGGTCTCTTCTGTGGGAAGCTAAACTCACCCCCTGAAGTTCCTAATGTCAGGTTGTAGGAGACATTGGGCACTCGCAGGACAGTTAGGGTTCCAGCTTCTGGGAGCCTGGCTATGGGAGAAGTGCAGCAGTGTTCAGAATTCTAAGTGGCAGAAGCCCACTTCCGGGCACAGAACTCTGTGCAGGAACAGTGGGTCTCTTCTGTGGGAAGCTATACTCACCCCCTAAGTTCCTAATGGCAGGTTTTAGGAGACATTGGGCACTCCAAGGACAGTTAGCGTTCCAACTTCTTACAGCTTGGTTCTGGGCGTAATGTGCACTGTTCAGAATTCTAAGTGGCAGAAGCCCACTCCCGGGCACAGAGCTCTGTGCAGGAACTGTGGGTCTTTTCTGTGGGAAACAAAACTCACCCCAGCAGGTTCCTGATGTCAGGCTGTAGGAGACATTTGGCACTCCAAGGCCAGTAAGGGTTCCAGCTTCTGGATGCTTGGATCTGGCAGAAGTCCTGTGCTGAACTTATTTTTATCAGTTAGCAGCGCACTCCGTGGCCGAGAGTTCTGTGCAGGAACGGTGGGTCTTTTCTGTGGGAAGCTATACTCACCGACTAAGTTCCTAATGTCAGGTTGTAGGAGACATTGGGCACTCCAAGGACAGTTAGGGTTCCAGCTTCTGACAGCTTTGTTGTGGGAGTAATGTGCACTGTTCAGAATTCTAAGTGGCAGAAGCCCACTCCGGGGCACAGAGCTCTGTGTAGGAACTGTGGGTCTTTTCTGTGGGAAACTAAACTCACCCCAGCAGGTTCCTGATGTCAGGCTGTAGGAGCCATTTGGCACTCCAAGGCCAGTAAGGGTTCCAGCTTCTGGATGCTTGGATCTGGCAGAAGTCCTGTGCTGAACTTATTTTTATCAGTTAGCAGCGCACTCCGTGGCCGAGAGTTCTGTGCAGGAACGGTGGGTCTTTTCTGTGGAAAGCTAAACTCACCCCTCCAAGTTCCTGATGTCAGTTTGCAGGGGGTGTTTGGCAGTCTAAGGGCAGCTAGGGTTTCAGCTTCATGGCAGCTTGGTTGTGGGAGTAAGTACACTGTTCAGAATTCTAAGTGGCAGAAGCCCACTCCGGGGCACAGAGCACTGTGCAGGAACAGTGGCTCTCTTCTGTGGGAAGCTATACTCACCGACTAAGTTCCTAATGTCAGGTTGTAGGAGACATTGGGCACTTGCAGGACAGTTAGGGTTCCAGCTTTTGGATGCTTGGATCTGGCAGAAGTCCTGTGCAGAACTTATTTTTATCAGTTAGCAGCGCACTCCGTGGCCGAGAGTTCTGTGCAGGAACAGTGGGTCTTTTCTGTGGAAAGCTAAACTCACCCCTCCAAGTTCCTGATGTCAGTTTGCAGGGGGTGTTTGGCAGTCTAAGGGCAGCTAGGGTTTCAGCTTCATGGCAGCTTGGTTGTGGGAGTAAGTACACTGTTCAGAATTCTAAGTGGCAGAAGCCTACTCCGGGACACAGAGGTCTGTGCAGGGACTGTGGGTCTCTTCTCTGGGAAGCTAAACTCACCCCCTGAAGTTCCTAATTTCAGGTTGTAGGAGACATTGGGCACTCGCAGGACAGTTAGGGTTCCAGCTTCTGGGAGCCTGGCTATGGGAGAAGTGCAGCAGTGTTCAGAATTCTAAGTGGCAGAAGCCCACTTCCGGGCACAGAACTCTGTGCAGGAACAGTGGGTCTCTTCTGTGGGAAGCTATACTCACCCCCTAAGTTCCTAATGGCAGGTTTTAGGAGACATTGGGCACTCCAAGGACAGTTAGCGTTCCAACTTCTTACAGCTTGGTTCTGGGCGTAATGTGCACTGTTCAGAATTCTAAGTGGCAGAAGCCCACTCCCGGGCACAGAGCTCTGTGCAGGAACTGTGGGTCTTTTCTGTGGGAAACAAAACTCACCCCAGCAGGTTCCTGATGTCAGGCTGTAGGAGACATTTGGCACTCCAAGGCCAGTAAGGGTTCCAGCTTCTGGATGCTTGGATCTGGCAGAAGTCCTGTGCTGAACTTATTTTTATCAGTTAGCAGCGCACTCCGTGGCCGAGAGTTCTGTGCAGGAACGGTGGGTCTCTTCTGTGGGAAGCTATACTCACCCCCTAAGTTCCTAATGGCAGGTTTTAGGAGACATTGGGCACTCCAAGGACAGTTAGGGTTCCAGCTTCTGACAGCTTTGTTGTGGGAGTAATGTGCACTGTTCAGAATTCTAAGTGGCAGAAGCCCACTCCGGGGCACAGAGCTCTGTGTAGGAACTGTGGGTCTTTTCTGTGGGAAACTAAACTCACCCCAGCAGGTTCCTGATGTCAGACTGTAGGAGCCATTTGGCACTCCAAGGCCAGTAAGGGTTCCAGCTTCTGGATGCTTGGATCTGGCAGAAGTCCTGTGCTGAACTTATTTTTATCAGTTAGCAGCGCACTCCGTGGCCGAGAGTTCTGTGCAGGAACGGTGGGTCTTTTCTGTGGAAAGCTAAACTCACCCCTCCAAGTTCCTGATGTCAGTTTGCAGGGGGTGTTTGGCAGTCTAAGGGCAGCTAGGGTTTCAGCTTCATGGCAGCTTGGTTGTGGGAGTAAGTACACTGTTCAGAATTCTAAGTGGCAGAAGCCCACTCCGGGGCACAGAGCTCTGTGCAGGAACAGTGGCTCTCTTCTGTGGGAAGCTATACTCACCGACTAAGTTCCTAATGTCAGGTTGTAGGAGACATTGGGCACTCGCAGGACAGTTAGGGTTCCAGCTTTTGGATGCTTGGATCTGGCAGAAGTCCTGTGCAGAACCTATTTTTTTCAGTTCACAGCCCACTCCGTGGCCGAGAGTTCTGTGCAGGAACGGTGGGTCTTTTCTGTGGAAAGCTAAACTCACCCCTCCAAATTCCTGATGTCAGTTTGCAGGGGGTGTTTGGCAGTCTAAGGGCAGCTTGGGTTTCAGCTTCATGGCAGCTTGGTTGTGGGAGTAAGTACACTGTTCAGAATTCTAAGTGGCAGAAGCCCACTCCCGGGCACAGAGCTCTGTGCAGGAGCGGTGGGTCTTTTCTGTGGGAAGCTATACTCACCGACTACGTTCCTAATGTCAGGTTGTAGGAGACATTGGGCACTCCAAGGACAGTTAGGGTTCCAGCTTCTGACAGCTTTGTTGTGGGAGTAATGTGCACTGTTCAGAATTCTAAGTGGCAGAAGCCCACTCCGGGGCACAGAGCTCTGTGTAGGAATGGTGGGTCTTTTCTGTGGGAAACTAAACTCACCCCAGCAGGTTCCTGATGTCAGGCTGTAGGAGCCATTTGGCACTCCAAGGCCAGTAACGGTTCCAGCTTCTGGATGCTTGGATCTGGCAGAAGTCCTGTGCTGAACTTATTTTTATCAGTTAGCAGCCCACTCCGTGGCCGAGAGTTCTGTGCAGGAACGGTGGGTCTTTTCTGTGGGAAGCTATACTCACCGACTAAGTTCCTAATGTCAGGTTGTAGGAGACATTGGGCACTCCAAGGACAGTTAGGGTTCCAGCTTCTGACAGCTTGGTTCTGGGCGTAATGTGCACTGTTCAGAATTCTAAGTGGCAGAAGCCCACTCCGGGACACAGAGCTCTGTGCAGGAACTGTGGGTCTTTTCTGTGGGAAACTAAACTCACCCCAGCAGGTTCCTGATGTCAGGCTGTAGGAGCCATTTGGCACTCCAAGGCCAGTAAGGGTTCCAGCTTCTGGATGCTTGGATCTGGCAGAAGTCCTGTGCTGAACTTATTTTTATCAGTTAGCAGCGCACTCCGTGGCCGAGAGTTCTGTGCAGGAACGGTGGGTCTTTTCTGTGGAAAGCTAAACTCACCCCTCCAAGTTCCTGATGTCAGTTTGCAGGGGGTGTTTGGCAGTCTAAGGGCAGCTAGGGTTTCAGCTTCATGGCAGCTTGGTTGTGGCAGTAAGTACACTGTTCAGAATTCTAAGTGGCAGAAGCCCACTCCGGGGCACAGAGCTCTGTGCAGGAACAGTGGATCTCTTCTGTGGGAAGCTATACTCACCGACTAAGTTCCTAATGTCAGGTTGTAGGAGACATTGGGCACTCGCAGGACAGTTAGGGTTCCAGCTTTTGGATGCTTGGATCTGGTAGAAGTCCTGTGCAGAACTTATTTTTTTCAGTTCGCAGCCCACTCTGTGGCCGAGAGTTCTGTGCAGGAACGGTGGGTCTTTTCTGTGGAAAGCTAAACTCACCCCTCCAAGTTCCTGATGTCAGTTTGCAGGGGGTGTTTGGCAGTCTAAGGGCAGCTAGGGTTTCAGCTTCATGGCAGCTTGGTTGTGGGAGTAAGTACACTGTTCAGAATTCTAAGTGGCAGAAGCCTACTCCGGGACACAGAGGTCTGTGCAGGGACTGTGGGTCTCTTCTCTGGGAAGCTAAACTCACCCCCTGAAGTTCCTAATTTCAGGTTGTAGGAGACATTGGGCAATCGCAGGACAGTTAGGGTTCCAGCTTCTGGGAGCCTGGCTATGGGAGAAGTGCAGCAGTGTTCAGAATTCTAAGTGGCAGAAGCCCACTTCCGGGCACAGAACTCTGTGCAGGAACAGTGGGTCTCTTCTGTGGGAAGCTATACTCACCCCCTAAGTTCCTAATGGCAGGTTGTAGGAGACATTGGGCACTCCAAGGACAGTTAGCGTTCCAACTTCTTACAGCTTGGTTCTGAGCGTAATGTGCACTGTTCAGAATTCTAAGTGGCAGAAGCCCACTCCCGGGCACACAGCTCTGTGCAGGAACTGTGGGTCTTTTCTGTGGGAAACAAAACTCACCCCAGCAGGTTCCTGATGTCAGGCTGTAGGAGCCATTTGGCACTCCAAGGCCAGTAAGGGTTCCAGCTTCTGGATGCTTGGATCTGGCAGAAGTCCTGTGCTGAACTTATTTTTATCAGTTAGCAGCGCACTCCGTGGCCGAGAGTTCTGTGCTGGAACGGTGGGTCTTTTCTGTGGAAAGCTAAACTCACCCCTCCAAGTTCCTGATGTCAGTTTGCATGGGGTGTTTGGCAGTCTAAGGGC
This sequence comes from Chamaea fasciata, assembly GCF_029207755.1. Classification (NCBI taxonomy): domain Eukaryota; kingdom Metazoa; phylum Chordata; class Aves; order Passeriformes; family Sylviidae; genus Chamaea; species Chamaea fasciata. Next base: position 31,767 of record NW_027094262.1, on the reverse strand, counting down.
AGCTAGGGTTTCAGCTTCATGGCAGCTTGGTTGTGGGAGTAAGTACACTGTTCAGAATTCTAAGTGGCAGAAGCCCACTCCGGGGCACAGAGCTCTGTGCAGGAACAGTGGCTCTCTTCTGTGGGAAGCTATACTCACCGACTAAGTTCCTAATGTCAGGTTGTAGGAGACATTGGGCACTCGCAGGACAGTTAGGGTTCCAGCTTTTGGATGCTTGGATCTGGCAGAAATCCTGTGCAGAACTTATTTTTTTTCAGTTCACAGCCCACTCTGTGGCCGAGAGTTCTGTGCAGGAACGGTGGGTCTTTTCTGTGGAAAGCTAAACTCACCCCTCCAAATTCCTGATGTCAGTTTGCAGGGGGTGTTTGGCAGTCTAAGGGCAGCTTGGGTTTCAGCTTCATGGCAGCTTTGTTGTGGGAGTAAGTACACTGTTCAGAATTGTAAGTGGCAGAAGCCCACTGCCGGGCACAGAGCTCTGTGCAGGAACGGTGGGTCTTTTCTGTGGGAAGCTATACTCACCGACTACGTTCCTAATGTCAGGTTGTAGGAGACATTGGGCACTCCAAGGACAGTTAGGGTTCCAGCTTCTGACAGCTTTGTTGTGGGAGTAATGTGCACTGTTCAGAATTCTAAGTGGCAGAAGCCCACTCCGGGGCACAGAGCTCTGTGTAGGAATGGTGGGTCTTTTCTGTGGGATACTAAACTCACCCCAGCAGGTTCCTGATGTCAGGCTGTAGGAGCCATTTGGCACTCCAAGGCCAGTAAGGGTTCCAGCTTCTGGATGCTTGGATCTGGCAGAAGTCCTGTGCTGAACTTATTTTTATCAGTTAGCAGCCCACTCCGTGGCCGAGAGTTCTGTGCAGGAACGGTGGGTCTTTTCTGTGGGAAGCAAAACTCACCCCTCCAAGGTCATGATGTCAGTTTGCAGGGGGTGTTTGGCAGTCTAAGGGCAGCTAGGGTTTCAGCTTCATGGCAGCTTGGTTGTGGGAGTAAGTACACTGTTCAGAATTCTAAGTGGCAGAAGCCCACTCCGGGACACAGAGCTCTGTGCAGGGACTGTGGGTCTCTTCTGTGGGAAGCTAAACTCACCCCCTGAAGTTCCTAATGTCAGGTCGTAGGAGACATTGGGCACTCGCAGGACAGTTAGGGTTCCAGCTTCTGGGAGCTTGGCTATGGGAGAAGTGCAGCAGTGTTCAGAATTCTAAGTGGCAGAAGCCCACTTCCGGGCACAGAACTCTGTGCAGGAACAGTGGCTCTCTTCTGTGGGAAGCTATACTCACCGACTAAGTTCCTAATGGCAGGTTTTAGGAGACATTGGGCACTCCAAGGACAGTTAGCGTTCCAACTTCTTACAGCTTGGTTCTGGGAGTAATGTGCACTGTTCAGAATTCTAAGTGGCAGAAGCCCACTCCCGGGTACAGAGCTCTGTGCAGGAATTGTGGGTCTTTTCTGTGGGAAACAAAACTCACCCCAGCAGGTTCCTGATGTCAGGCTGTAGGAGACATTTGGCGCTCCAAGGCCAGTAAGGGTTCCAGCTTCTGGATGCTTGGATCTGGCAGAAGTCCTGTGCTGAACTTATTTTTATCAGTTAGCAGCGCACTCCGTGGCCGAGAGTTCTGTGCAGGAACTGTGGGTCTTTTCTGTGGGAAGCAAAACTCACCCCTCCAAGTTCATGATGTCAGTTTGCAGGGGGTGTTTGGCAGTCTAAGGGCAGCTAGGGTTTCAGCTTCATGGCAGCTTGGTTGTGGCAGTAAGTACACTGTTCAGAATTCTAAGTGGCAGAAGCCCACTCCCGGGCACAGAGCTCTGTGCAGGAACAGTGGCTCTCTTCTGTGGGAAGCTATACTCACCGACTAAGTTCGTGATGTCAGGCTGTAGGAGACATTTGGCGCTCCAAGGCCAGTTAGGGTTCCAGCTTCTGGATGCTTGGATCTGGCAGAAGTCCTGTGCTGAACTTATTTTTATCAGTTAGCAGCCCACTTCGTGGCCGAGAGTTCTGTGCAGGAACGGTGGGTCTTTTCTGTGGGAAGCTATACTCACCGACTACGTTCCTAATGTCAGGTTGTAGGAGACATTGGGCACTCCAAGGACAGTTAGGGTTCCAGCTTCTGACAGCTTGGTTCTGGGCGTAATGTGCACTGTTCAGAATTCTAAGTCGCAGAAGCCCACTCCGGGACACAGACCTCTGTGCAGGAACTGTGGGTCTTTTCTGTGGGAAACTAAACTCACCCCAGCAGGTTCCTGATGTCAGGCTGTAGGAGCCATTTGGCACTCCAAGGCCAGTAAGGGTTCCAGCTTCTGGATGCTTGGATCTGGCAGAAGTCCTGTGCTGAAATTATTTTTATCAGTTAGCAGCGCACTCCGTGGCCGAGAGTTCTGTGCAGGAACATTGGCTCTCTTCTGTGGGAAGCTATACTCACCGACTAAGTTCCTAAGGTCAGGTTGTAGGAGACATTGGGCACTCGCAGGACAGTTAGGGTTCCAGCTTTTGGATGCTTGGATCTGGCAGAAGTCCTGTGCAGAACTTATTTTTTTCAGTTCGCAGCCCACTCCGTGGCCGAGAGTTCTGTGCAGGAACGGTGGGTCTTTTCTGTGGAAAGCTAAACTCACCCCTCCAAGTTCCTGATGTCAGTTTGCAGGGGGTGTTTGGCAGTCTAAGGGCAGCTAGGGTTTCAGCTTCATGGCAGCTTGGTTGTGGGAGTAAGTACACTGTTCAGAATTCTAAGTGGCAGAAGCCCACTCCGGGACACAGAGCTCTGTGCAGGGACTGTGGGTCTCTTCTGTCGGAAGCTAAACTCACCCCCTGAAGTTCCTAATGTCAGGTTGTAGGAGACATTGGGCACTCGCAGGACAGTTAGGGTTCCAGCTTCTGGGAGCCTGGCTATGGGAGAAGTGCAGCAGTGTTCAGAATTCTAAGTGGCAGAAGCCCACTTCCGGGCACAGAACTCTGTGCAGGAACAGTGGCTCTCTTCTGTGGGAAGCTATCCTCACCCCCTAAGTTCCTAATGGCAGGTTTTAGGAGACATTGGGCACACCAAGGACAGTTAGCGTTCCAACTTCTTACAGCTTGGTTCTGGGCGTAATGTGCACTGTTCAGAATTCTAAGTGGCAGAAGCCCACTCCCGGGCACACAGCTCTGTGCAGGAACTGTGGGTCTTTTCTGTGGGAAACAAAACTCACCCCAGCAGGTTCCTGATGTCAGGCTGTAGGAGACATCTGGCACTCCAAGGCCAGTAAGGGTTCCAGCTTCTGGATGCTTGGATCTGGCAGAAGTCCTGTGCTGAACTTATTTTTATCAGTTAGCAGCGCACTCCGTGGCCGAGAGTTCTGTGCAGGAGCGGTGGGTCTTTTCTGTGGGAAGCTATACTCACCGACTACGTTCCTAATGTCAGGTTGTAGGAGACATTGGGCACTCCAAGGCCAGTAAGGGTTCCAGCTTCTGGATGCTTGGATCTGGCAGAAGTCCTGTGCTGAACTTATTTTTATCAGTTCACAGCCCACTCGGTGGCCGAGAGTTCTGTGCAGGAACGGTGGGTCTTTTCCGTGGAAAGCTAAACTCACCCCTCCAAATTCCTGATGTCAGTTTGCAGGGGGTGTTTGGCAGTCTAAGGGCAGCTTGGGTTTCAGCTTCATGGCAGCTTAGTTGTGGGAGTAAGTACACTGTTCAGAATTGTAAGTGGCAGAAGCCCACTCCCGGGCACAGAGCTCTGTGCAGGAACGGTGGGTCTTTTCTGTGGGAAGCTATACTCACCGACTACGTTCCTAATGTCAGGTTGTAGGAGACATTGGGCACTGCAAGGACAGTTAGGGTTCCAGCTTCTGACAGCTTTGTTGTGGGAGTAATGTGCACTGTTCAGAATTCTAAGTGGCAGAAGCCCACTCCGGGGCACAGAGCTCTGTGTAGGAATGGTGGGTCTTTTCTGTGGGAAACTAAACTCACCCCAGCAGGTTCCTGATGTCAGGCTGTAGGAGCCATTTGGCACTCCAAGGCCAGTAAGGGTTCCAGCTTCTGGATGCTTGGATCTGGCAGAAGTCCTGTGCAGAACTTATTTTTTTCAGTTCGCAGCCCACTCCGTGGCCGAGAGTTCTGTGCAGGAACGGTGGGTCTTTTCTGTGGGAAGCAAAACTCACCCCTCCAAGTTCCTGATGTCAGTTTGCAGGGGGTGTTTGGCAGTCTAAGGGCAGCTAGGGTTTCAGCTTCATGGCAGCTTGGTTGTGGCAGTAAGTACACTGTTCAGAATTCTAAGTGGCAGAAGCCCACTCCCGGGCGCAGAGCTCTGTGCAGGAACAGTGGCTCTCTTCTGTGGGAAGCTATACTCACTGACTACGTTCCTAATGTCAGGTTGTAGGAGACATTGGGCACTCCAAGGCCAGTTAGGGTTCCAGCTTTTGGATGCTTGGATCTGGTAGAAGTCCTGTGCAGAACTTATTTTTTTCAGTTCGCAGCCCACTCCGTGGCCGAGAGTTCTGTGCAGGAACGGTGGGTCTTTTCTGTGGAAAGCTAAACTCACCCCTCCAAGTTCCTGATGTCAGTTGGCAGGGGGTGTTTGGCAGTCTAAGGGCAGCTAGGGTTTCAGCTTCATGGCAGCTTGGTTGTGGGAGTAAGTACACTGTTCAGAATTCTAAGTGGCAGAAGCCCACTCCGGGACACAGAGCTCTGTGCAGGGACTGTGGGTCTCTTCTGTGGGAAGCTAAACTCACCCCCTGAAGTTCCTAATGTCAGGTCGTAGGAGACATTGGGCACTCGCAGGACAGTTAGGGTTCCAGCTTCTGGGAGCTTGGCTATGGGAGAAGTGCAGCAGTGTTCAGAATTCTAAGTGGCAGAAGCCCACTTCCGGGCACAGAACTCTGTGCAGGAACAGTGGGTCTCTTCTGTGGGAAGCTATACTCACCCCCTAAGTTCCTAATGTCAGGTTGTAGGAGACATTGGGCACTCCAAGGACAGTTAGGGTTCCAGCTTCTGACAGCTTTGTTGTGGGAGTAATGTGCACTGTTCAGAATTCTAAGTGGCAGAAGCCCACTCCGGGGCACAGAGCTCTGTGTAGGAACTGTGGGTCTTTTCTGTGGGAAACTAAACTCACCCCAGCAGGTTCCTGATGTCAGGCTGTAGGAGCCATTTGGCACTCCAAGGCCAGTAAGGGTTCCAGCTTCTGGATGCTTGGATCTGGCAGAAGTCCTGTGCTGAACTTATTTTTATCAGTTAGCAGCGCACTCCGTGGCCGAGAGTTCTGTGCAGGAACGGTGGGTCTTTTCTGTGGAAAGCTAAACTCACCCCTCCAAGTTCCTGATGTCAGTTTGCAGGGGGTGTTTGGCAGTCTAAGGGCAGCTAGGGTTTCAGCTTCATGGCAGCTTGGTTGTGGGAGTAAGTACACGGTTCAGAATTCTAAGTGGCAGAAGCCCACTCCGGGGCACAGAGCTCTGTGCAAGAACAGTGGCTCTCTTCTGTGGGAAGCTATACTCACCGACTAAGTTCCTAATGTCAGGTTGTAGGAGACATTGGGCACTCGCAGGACAGTTAGGGTTCCAGCTTTTGGATGCTTGGATCTGGCAGAAGTCCTGTGCAGAACTTATTTTTTTCAGTTCACAGCCCACTCCGTGGCCGAGAGTTCTGTGCAGGAACGGTGGGTCTTTTCTGTGGAAAGTTAAACTCACCCCTCCAAATTCCTGATGTCAGTTTGCAGGGGGTGTTTGGCAGTCTAAGGGCAGCTTGGGTTTCAGCTTCATGGCAGCTTAGTTGTGGGAGTAAGTACACTGTTCAGAATTGTAAGTGGCAGAAGCCCACTCCCGGGCACAGAGCTCTGTGCAGGAGCGGTGGGTCTTTTCTGTGGGAAGCTATACTCACCGACTACGTTCCTAATGTCAGGTTGTAGGAGACATTGGGCACTCGCAGGACAGTTAGGGTTCCAGCTTCTGACAGCTTTGTTGTGGGAGTAATGTGCACTGTTCAAATTCTAAGTGGCAGAAGCCCACTCCGGGGCACAGAGCTCTGTGTAGGAACTGTGGGTCTTTTCTGTGGGAAACTAAACTCACCCCAGCAGGTTCCTGATGTCAGGCTGTAGGAGCCATTTGGCACTCCAAGGCCAGTAAGGGTTCCAGCTTCTGGATGCTTGGATCTGGCAGAAGTCCTGTGCTGAACTTATTTTTATCAGTTAGCAGCGCACTCCGTGGCCGAGAGTTCTGTGCAGGAACGGTGGGTCTTTTCTGTGGAAAGCTAAACTCACCCCTCCAAATTCCTGATGTCAGTTTGCAGGGGGTGTTTGGCAGTCTAAGGGCAGCTTGGGTTTCAGCTTCATGGCAGCTTAGTTGTGGGAGTAAGTACACTGTTCAGAATTGTAAGTGGCAGAAGCCCAGTCCCGGGCACAGAGCTCTGTGCAGGAGCGGTGGGTCTTTTCTGTGGGAAGCTATACTCACCGACTACGTTCCTAATGTCAGGTTGTAGGAGACATTGGGCACTCGCAGGACAGTTAGGGTTCCAGCTTCTGACAGCTTTGTTGTGGGAGTAATGTGCACTGTTCAGAATTCTAAGTGGCAGAAGCCCACTCCGGGGCACAGAGCTCTGTGTAGGAATGGTGGGTCTTTTCTGTGGGAAACTAAACTCACCCCAGCAGGTTCCTGATGTCAGGCTGTAGGAGCCATTTGGCACTCCAAGGCCAGTAAGGGTTCCAGCTTCTGGATGCTTGGATCTGGCAGAAGTCCTGTGCTGAACTTATTTTTATCAGTTAGCAGCCCACTCCGTGGCCGAGAGTTCTGTGCAGGAACGGTGGGTCTTTTCTGTGGGAAGCTATACTCACCGACTACGTTCCTAATGTCAGGTTGTAGGAGACATTGGGCACTCCAAGGACAGTTAGGGTTCCAGCTTCTGACAGCTTGGTTCTGGGCGTAATGTGCACTGTTCAGAATTCTAAGTCGCAGAAGCCCACTCCGGGACACAGAGCTCTGTGCAGGAACTGTGGGTCTTTTCTGTGGGAAACTAAACTCACCCCAGCAGGTTCCTGATGTCAGGCTGTAGGAGCCATTTGGCACTCCAAGGCCAGTAAGGGTTCCAGCTTCTGGATGCTTGGATCTGGCAGAAGTCCTGTGCTGAACTTATTTTTATCAGTTAGCAGCGCACTCCGTGGCCGAGAGTTCTGTGCAGGAACGGTGGGTCTTTTCTGTGGAAAGCTAAACTCACCCCTCCAAGTTCCTGATGTCAGTTTGCAGGGGGTGTTTGGCAGTCTAAGGGCAGCTAGGGTTTCAGCTTCATGGCAGCTTGGTTGTGCCAGTAAGTACACTGTTCAGAATTCTAAGTGGCAGAAGCCCACTCCCGGGTACAGAGCTCTGTGCAGGAACAGTGGATCTCTTCTGTGGGAAGCTATACTCACCGACTAAGTTCCTAATGTCAGGTTGTAGGAGACATTGGGCACTCGCAGGACAGTTAGGGTTCCAGCTTTTGGATGCTTGGATCTGGTAGAAGTCCTGTGCAGAACTTATTTTTTTCAGTTCGCAGCCCACTCTGTGGCCGAGAGTTCTGTGCAGGAACGGTGGGTCTTTTCTGTGGAAAGCTAAACTCACCCCTCCAAGTTCCTGATGTCAGTTTGCAGGGGGTGTTTGGCAGTCTAAGGGCAGCTAGGGTTTCAGCTTCATGGCAGCTTGGTTGTGGGAGTAAGTACACTGTTCAGAATTCTAAGTGGCAGAAGCCTACTCCGGGACACAGAGGTCTGTGCAGGGACTGTGGGTCTCTTCTCTGGGAAGCTAAACTCACCCCCTGAAGTTCCTAATTTCAGGTTGTAGGAGACATTGGGCACTCGCAGGACAGTTAGGGTTCCAGCTTCTGGGAGCCTGGCTATGGGAGAAGTGCAGCAGTGTTCAGAATTCTATGTGGCAGAAGCCCACTTCCGGGCACAGAACTCTGTGCAGGAACGGTGGGTCTTTTCTGTGGGAAGCTATACTCACCGACTAAGTTCCTAATGGCAGGTTTTAGGAGACATTGGGCACTCCAAGGACACTTAGCGTTCCAACTTCTTACAGCTTGGTTCTGGGAGTAATGTGCACTGTTCAGAATTCTAAGTGGCAGAAGCCCACTCCCGGGCACACAGCTCTGTGCAGGAACTGTGGGTCTTTTCTGTGGGAAACAAAACTCACCCCAGCAGGTTCCTGATGTCAGGCTGTAGGAGACATTTGGCGCTCCAAGGCCAGTAAGGGTTCCAGCTTCTGGATGCTTGGATCTGGCAGAAGTCCTGTGCTGAACTTATTTTTATCAGTTAGCAGCGCACTCCGTGGCCGAGAGTTCTGTGCAGGAACTGTGGGTCTTTTCTGTGGGAAGCAAAACTCACCCCTCCAAGTTCATGATGTCAGTTTGCAGGGGGTGTTTGGCAGTCTAAGGGCAGCTAGGGTTTCAGCTTCATGGCAGCTTGGTTGTGGGAGTAAGTACTCTGTTCAGAATTCTAAGTGGCAGAAGCCCACTCCGGGGCACAGAGCTCTGTCCAGGAACAGTGGCTCTCTTCTGTGGGAAGCTATACTCACTGACTAAGTTCCTAATGTCAGGTTGTAGGAGACATTGGGCACTCGCAGGACAGTTAGGGTTCCAGCTTTTGGATGCTTGGATCTGGCAGAAGTCCTGTGCAGAACTTATTTTTTTCAGTTCGCAGCCCACTCCGTGGCCGAGAGTTCTGTGCAGGAACGGTGGGTCTTTTCTGTGGAAAGCTAAACTCACCCCTCCAAGTTCATGATGTCAGTTTGCAGGGGGTGTTTGGCAGTCTAAGGGCAGCTAGGGTTTCAGCTTCATGGCAGCTTGGTTGTGGGAGTAAGTACACTGTTCAGAATTCTAAGTGGCAGAAGCCCACTCCGGGGCACAGAGCTCTGTGCAGGAACAGTGGCTCTCTTCTGTGGGAAGCTATACTCACTGACTAAGTTCCTAATGTCAGGCTGTAGGAGACATTGGGCACTCCAAGGACAGTTAGGGTTCCAGGTTCTGACAGCTTAGTTCTGGGAGTAATGTGCACTGTTCAGAATTCTAAGTGGCAGAAGCCCACTTCCGGGCACACAGCTCTGTGCAGGAACAGTGGCTCTCTTCTGTGGGACGCTATACTCACCCCCTAACTTTCTAATGTCAGGTTGTAGGAGACATTGGACACTCCAAGGACTGTAAGGGTTCCAGCTTCTCTAAGGTTGGATCTGGCAGAAGTTTTGTACTGAACTTATTTTTATCAGTTAGCAGCCCACTCTGTGGCAGAGAGTTTTGTGCAGGAAGAGTGGCTCTCTTCTCTGGGAATCTAAACTCACCCCTCCAAGTTCCTGATGTCAGGTTGTAGTAGATATTGGGCACTCCAAGGACAGTTAGAGTTCCAGCCTCTGGGAGCTTGGATTTGGCTGATATCCTGTGTGGATTTATTTTTACGAGGCAGTAGTCCTCTCTGGGTCAGAGGGCTCTGTGCAGGAAGTGTCGCCCGTTTTCTGTGGGAATCTGGACTCACCCCATCAGGTTCCTGATTTCAATTTATAGGATAGATTTGGCACTCCAAGGACAGTAAGGGTTCCAGCGTCTGGGAGCTTGGATCTGGTAGCAGTCCTGTGCTGAACTTAATTTTATGAGTTAGCAGCCCAGTCTGGGGCAGAGAGTTCTGTGCAGGAATGGTGGCTCTTTTCTGTGGGAAGCTAAACTCACCTCTCCACGTTCCTAATGTCAGGTTGTAGGAGACATTTGGCACTCCAAGGATAGTTAGATTTCCAACTTCTGAAAGCTTTGATCTGGCAGGTATCCTGTGGTGACTTTATGTTTCGCAGGCAGAACCCCAATTTGGCTCCAGAGAGTTCTGTGCAGCAACGGTGGCTCTCTTCTGTGGGAAGCTAAACTCACTCCTCCAAGTCCTTCATTTCAGGTTGTAGGAGACATTTTGTCCTCCAAGGACAGTTAGGGTTCCAGCATCTGGCAGCTTGGGTCTGGCAGATATCCTGTGCTTAACTTATTTTTAGGAGGCAGAAGCCCCCTCCGGGGCAGGGAGTTCTGTGCAGCCGTGGTGGCTCTGTTCGGTGGGAAGCTAAACTGCCCGCACCAGGTTCCTCATATCAGGTGGTAGGAGACATTTGCCACTCGAAGGACAGTTAGGGCTCCAGATTCTGGCAGCTTGGCCATGGGAGAAGTGCAGCAGTCTTCAGAATTGTAAGTGGCAGAAGCTCACTCCTGGGCTCAGAGCTCTGTGCAGGAATGGTGTCCCTTTTTCTGGGGAAACTAAACAAACCCCCTGGTTCAGATTGTTCGTTTTAAGGAGCCATTTGGCAGTCTCAGGGGAGCCAGGCTTCCAGGTACTGACAGCGTGGATCTGGGAGTAAGTGTGTTGTTCAGAATTCTAAGAGGCAGAAGCCCAGTCTGGGGCACAGAGCTCACTGAAGGAAAGGTGGCTCTTTTGTGGGAACCTAAACTCTCCCCATCAGGTTCCTGATGTCAGTTCATAGGATAGATTTGGCACTCCAAGGACAGTAAGGGTTCCAGCTTCTGGCAGTTTGGATCTGGCAGATGTCCTGTGCTGAAGTTAATTTTATCATTTGGCAGCCCACTCCGTGGCCGATAGTTCTGTGCAGGAACGGTGGTTCTCTTCTGATGGAACAGAAACTCACTCCTAGAAGTTCGTAATGTTCGGTTGTAGGAGACATTTGGCACTCGAAGGACAGTTAGGGTTCCAGCTTCTGGCACCTTGGCTCTGGGAGAAGTGTAGCTATGTTTAGATTTGTAGATGGCATAAGTCCACTCCTGGGCATAGCGCTCTGTTCAACATCAGTGGCCCTTTTGTGTGGCAAGCTGGACTCACCCTATCACATTCCTGATTTCAGTTTTTAGGAGGTGTTTGGTACTCCACGGCCAGTCTGGCATTCTGCTTCTAGTAGCATGGGTCTTGGTGCAATGCTGATGCATTCAGAATTCTATTTTCTAGAAGTCTAGTTCCATGTAGAAGGCCTTAGACCTGACTGGACGTTCCTTTTGTGGGAAAGTTAAGTCACCCCCTTAGGGTCCTGATGTCTGTTTTTATAGTCCACTGGTAGTATGTACCCTCCCTGAATCCTAGTTTTGGTTTATTGGGTTTGGGTGAAATATTCTTCTATCGGTAATTTTTGCAGGGAGACTTCTCCTCTGACCCTAAAAATCCTGCCTGCCCTAGATTGAAAAAAGTAACTCCCCTAATTTGAAAGCAGTTACATGTCGTTTTTATAAGATGTCCGTCAATCTGCTTGCAACATTGCTACAACCCTCATCTCTCTCCATCTAGATTCAGAAACATTACTCTGCCTGGATTTCATATAGGTGTTCACCAGGTTTCAAAGTATTAAACATGTACGTTTCAAAGTCTCCATTGCAAAATACGGGATGGGTTCTGGAATACCAGAATCACCCAGTTTCAACATGCCAAAACCATTCTATTTCATAATGTTAGAATATTAAGTTATAACATCTCTAAGACAATTTCTAAATATCAAGTTGCAAAGTATCATTTCTTTGATGTCTTCTATGGATGGGATTCCTAATCCCCAAAACTGCCATACTGTCAAAATGGGATCTGTGTGAAATATTTTGCCCTCTGAAAAGTTTTTACCTAATGACCATTCATCTATTTTCATCATACAGCTAGATGTAGTAAAAAACAAGCAAATACTTTTAGTAGTTTTCTGCCTAGATGGATATGAGAACTGGCATTTCCCAAACTAAGGATGGAGCAGATCTCTTCCCTGGATCATCCTGGAAAATTTGTTTAGTAGGCAAAGGGAATTTTTATAAATTACATTAATATGTTACTGTAATTTAGGGTGGACCAGCCACCGGCAGCAGGACTCCGGTTTGCTCCGGGCCGGTCAGGATTAGACATAAGTCACCTGGCAACCCCCCTGGCTCCTTAAGGGACACGTAGAAGACCTCAACAGAAACACAATTCAGTAAGGATTCCTAAGTAAATATTTCTGGTAATTGCTTACAGTCTGGGAAAAATTTCCTAAATAATTACAAACTTAGGACATAGGGAATTCTGGGGATAGAACTTCCATCTCGGCCACCGGCCACAAGAAGAACAGTTCTCTTCCACAGAACGGAAGCCTAGCACCCCAGCGTTTCACAGGCAGACGAAGGGTCACGCAGGGGAACGAACAATCTGCGGGACCTTTCTCGACCTCATCCCACAATGCCCCCTGTCTTCAGAGGGTTTCCTGGGCACACCCCTGTGGGGAGGTGCTAGTTCAGAGGGGCCTAGCTGTCTCTGCTTTTTAAGGGCTTCAATTTTAGGGAACACTCCCCTTTTTTCTCCTCCCTGGAGAGATTTAAACTGAAGGAAACTCCTCTTTTCCAAAAATTTTAGGAGAATAAGTTAAGGGGCACAAGCCATTTATTTTCCACGTCACAGTTTAAGCAGAGGTAACTGCCCATATGCTAATTTTAAATTGAAGGAACCCGTGCCTTTTTCAGCATTTTAAGGATTTAAAATTGGACTTCTGTTGCACTCGAACGGGTACCCCGGTAACACCTATCTCAGACGGGAGCAATCCAGGCGTATATATAAGCTTAACACCACCTGGGAGTTTATTCTTTTTCTCCTTTGTAATTAATACATTGATATCCTTACTTAGAGGTGCTAATGAGCCTTACACCATTCATAATCTTACTGTTCTTTGTCATCCTACTTAGTCACTTGTGGAATACTAATTGCAGTCACCCAGGAATAATTACCCCCATCAACAGCAAATTACCCAAATTACTATCTTGCTATGTTACTAAAACACTAAGTTTTATTTTTGCCCTGTAGCCTGAAGTCATTACAGCCAAAACAGAAAAATAGCATTATTACCCCAAGGAGTTTTTTTCTCTATCGAGCCCTGTACTTACCTTGCATTTGAGTCAGAGGAGCCAAACAGCTGCAGCTCCTTTGAGAGCTTTTATACCCCGTGGGAGTTGCCTCCTCCCTTTTCCCGGGCATTCTGGGAACGAGGGGCGGGCCCAATCAGGGGTATATTAACCCCAGCTTTTGCCAAGGGGCTTCATTCCCTCCTGGGAATCAGCTAGGGTAAGAGCTCTCCTCTCATTTCAGCGAAGAGGCTCTATTAGCTTATTTTTGTTAGGTGTTTTTGGGCACCTACAAATAACAGGAGCTTTGAGGACACTACAAAGAAGATGCTATCAAATACAGGGAGTATTTAAGTTCAGGGGTTTTGTTTGCACATTCGGGGGAGGAAAGGCGCTTTTGTAATTTCTGGGTTTGTTCTCATTTTCTTTTAGGAGGAGCACTACTCCTGAAGTTATAGGTCACATCCAGCACGATCTTCCAGATTCTTTCAGAAGATTTGTCACCTCAAAAGGGCTACTGTACACGTCAGAGGCAACGACCGAGATCCAGGCTTCCGATCGGTAAGGCGAGGACCACGTTCAGGGTACCCGGTTGAGAGTTAGCAGGTTTTGAAGGCAGCAAAATGAGGAACGACCTGCATTTGAGGGCCTCCCCCAAGGCTTTTTTGCAAGTAATAGCAGCTGCATTTATGCGTCTTATAGCACAGAAGAGCACCTAAGATACGTAAATGTGAGCACCTAAGTTTTGCTCACAGACCTGCCCTACAGTTTTGCCCCCTGCTAACTCAGGTACCGGACATTGTAACAGCCCTAGGCTTAGATGCGGGACGAAGCCACAGACTCGAGGACCCGGGCACGCTTAGGCGAGGGCGAGCGGCCGCCCCCTCGGGATTCGGCGCACGTGCCGCTAAATTCGTGCATCGATTTTAATTTTTCTTTTTCTTAGCTAAGAGGCTAATCGGCGATCGGAGGGCCTTCTGAGACAGACTTATTTCCAGTCCAACGTGGATTCACCTTACCGGTCATCTCAAAGATAAGTCAGGGGCCACGGCCTCGAGATAGGACGACAGGGGTGTCAGAAATTTATGGGTCCGGTTTAACAGCTACCAGAGGGGACAGGGGTGTCCCTTAAGGGGCCACTTAGGACAGCCGAAGGGAACGGCTATACTTCAATAGTAACTACGGGGCACGCAAGGCAGAACGGTCCCCGTCCGCATCGTGCGGTCCGGCGCGCAGCGTCGTCCAGCCCCACTCAGCGATCCCGTTAGCTGTCAAGGGGAAGCATTAATTTTGATCCCAATGCTGTGGTGCAGGGCAGTCCAGTCCCGGTGCATGTCCTGTCAGTTGTCTGTTGTGCACTCTGTGTCTTTTGAGTGTCTTGTATTTCATGTCATTTTCTGTGGCTTTTCAAGGGGCCATCAAAATCCCGGCATCATTTTTAGCATCTCCGGTCCCTCAGTTCCTCGGCCAGGCGCCGATACCATCAAACCATCGACTCGGGAGCTCAGGCCAGCATGGGAATCGCATTTATTTTCAGAAGCATCCAGTTTACTGTCTTTTCAGGTCTTGTTCTGAGCTGTACTGACAGCCAAGCACCACCACGATCCATTCCGGTGGATTAGGACTTGTAAGGATGCAAAGCTAGGGAGAGGATTCTGACCGGAGCATTCTCGAGCGTCCATCTTTGCAGTTCTTGGGATAAGTCATCCCCTTAGCGTCTTTTTTCCTGCAGGTTTCTCTGAGCCCGGTCAGCTCTCCATCCATCTTACCTCGATCATCTCCTCCCGAGTTCTCTCGGTCCTCAGGGTCATTCCTCTCTTCGAGATTTTTTCTTTCCCTGTCGCGTCTCCTCGTTTGTTGCGTCTTGTGTCACGGGTGTGGGTGTGTATTTGGCCCAGCGCTGCTCTGCCCTGCCCTGTAGCACAGCTGGGTGTAGGGGTAATAGGACAAATTTGAAGTGCAGGGTCTATTGGCTTCTAGGTTCTATCTGTAGATTGACACAAGATGTGTGGAGCTGTCAAGTTATCCTGCAGCCCTTTGACTTTTGTCCTCACTTTCTTTCAGATGCAGACTGATTAAACCTGTGGCAGAGCAGCCCCTATCGGTGGAGTCGGTTCTCCCGAGAAGGTCAGTCTGAGTCGGTCTTTGCAGGGGAGGTGTAAATGGTGCCTCTGTTACAGCCCTGACCTTTGTCTTTGTTTTTAGGAGCTAATGCAGGATATTGGCAGTCCAGAAGAAGCGGGCAAGGTGAGCATGGACCGGTGAACAGAAGCAGTTGTTATTTCTCCGGTGTCAATTTCTTGTGCAACTGTAACCATTCACTGTTGGGTTTTTTTTTTTTTTCAGGTGGTCTGGTTTTGAGATGTCCTGTTTGTGGATTCCAGCGGCCAGGTAGGTGTCAGCTTACGTCAGTTGCAGTTTGTCTTTGCAGGGGCAGTGTAATTGGTGCCCTTGTTACTGCCTGTTTCTTTGTCTCTATTTTTAGGAGGTAAAGCAGGATGTTGGCGGTGAAGGTGAAGCGTGCAAGGTGAGCATTGATCTGCGGACAGAACCGGTTGCTGTTGCTCAGGTCTCAGTTTCTGGTGAAAATCTAATATCTGCTGTTTGTTTTCTTATTTTTAGGTGGCCCGCTTGTGAAATGTCCCGGTCGTGGATACCAGCAGCCAAGAGGGTATGTGCTTAAGTCAGTCCCAGTTTGCCTTTGCCGGGGCAGTGTAAATGATGACTGTGTTACAGCGTTGTTTTTTGTCTTTTTTTTTAGGAGGTAAAGAGGGATATTGGCAGTCCAGGTGAAGCGGCCCAGGTGAGCATTGTCCGGTGGATGGAAGCAGCTGTTATCACTCAGGTCTCAATATCTGGTGCAACTCTAAGGTTGTATTTTTGTCTGTTTTAGGCAGTCTGCTGTCATTATGCTGAAGTCCCTTCTCCAATGAGGTGATGGACCGGGTCCCTCTCTTTGGAGCCCTTCAGAAGCATTACAGGACTGTGTGATCAAGCCTCGATTTCTCTGTTTGAAGCTGCTTTCCAGGTAGTCTTTGATAACGGCCGAGGAGTCGGGGAGGCAGGGAGGAGAGGAGGAGCGAGCGTCCTCTCAAGTATCAGCAATGTCAAATCCCTTGTCTGCTCTTAATCCAGACCTACCCCCTGACGATGCCATCACCCTCCAAGCACGGCCGAGGCAGCGGGCCCGAGCACCCGGGCGTTCTCAAGAGGCGGTGGGTAGCAGAATTGTTCGGTTTTGGGCGATGCGGTGCTAAGACCACACAGTGATGTTTGCTTTTCTTTATTGCAGCTGACTAAGAGAGAGCAACCTGGTGTTAGCAGGAATTTCCCTGAGGGAGAGGCGGCCTTCCTTTTCACCTGCCAGGATTCTGCATCTCCAGATGTCTGAGAGATAAGTGGAGGGCTCCGAGCCACGGAGGGGATGAAAGCGGGGGGCCGGGTCGGCTTTCCACCGGGCGGGGGTTTGGAGACGGGGCCATCCTAGAAGCGGCCCCTTAGGCTTCCTACAGGGAAAGTCTCCCTTTTGATCTCTCCACTGAGGTGTGCAGGGCAGAGCAGTCCCGGTGCTTGTCGTGTCCCTCGTTTGTTGCGCACTCTTTGTTTCATGTCTTTTGCCTTAGCCCTTCAAGGGGCCTACCAAAAACCCTGGCATCCCTCTTAGCCTCTCTGGACTCTCAGTTCCTCGGCCAGGTGCCGATGCCCTCGGACCATCGACTCGGGAGCTCGGGCAGGCATGGGCATCGTATCTCTCTTCAGAAGCATCCAGTCCAATGTCTTTCCAGGTCTTGTTCTGAGCTGTACTGACAGCCGAGCACCACCAGCATCCATTCCGGTGGATTAGGACTTGTAAGAATGCATAGCTAGGTAGCAGAGTGTGACCGGAGCATTCTCGAGTGTTCATCTTTGCGGTTCTTGGGATAAGTCATCCCCTTAGCATCTTTTTTCCTGCAGGTTTCTCTGAGCCCGGTCAGCTCTCCTTTCAGCTTACCTCGGTCATCTGCTCCCGAGTTCTCTCGGTCCTCAGGGTCATTCCTCTCATCGAGAGTTTTCTTTCCCTGTCGCGTCCCTTTGTTTGTTGCGTCTTGTGTCACGGGTGTGGGTGTGTATTTGGCCCGGAGCTGCTCTGCCCTGCAGCACAGCTGGGTGTAGGGGTAATAGGTCAAATTTGAAATGCAGGGTGCATTGGCTTCTAGTTGGGATCTGTAGATTGACCCAAGATGTGTGGAGCTGTCAAGTTATCCTGCAGCCCTTTGACTCTTGTCCTAACTTCCTTTCAGATGCAGATGGAATAACCCTGTGGCAGAGCAGCCCCTGTGGGATTCATCGGTTCCCCCGAGAAGGTCAGTCCCTGTCGGTCTTTGCAGGGGAGGTGTAAATGGTGGCTCTGATACAGCCCTGACCTTTGTCTTTGTTTTTAGGAGCTTATGCAGGATATTGGCAGTCCAGGTGAAGTGCGCCAGGTGAGCATCGAGCGGTGGACAGAAGCAGTTGTTATTGCTCCCGTCTGAATTTCTGGCTCAAGTCTAACCATCCACTGTTGATTTTTGTTTTATTTCAGGTGGTCTGCTTGTGAGGTTGTCGTGGCTCAGGCTGGCAGCGGCCAGGTGGGTGTGAGTTTAAGTCAGTCCCGGTTTGGTTTTGCTGGGGAGGTGTACATTGTGAGTATGTTACAGCCTTGTTTTTTGTTTTTATTTTTAGGAGGTAAAGCGGGATCTTGGCAGTCCAGGACCAGCTGCCTAGGTGAGCATTGACTGGTGGATGGAAGTGGCTGTAATCGCTCAGGTCTCAATTTCTGGTGCACCTCTAAGCTTCTATTATTGTGTTTTAGGTGGTCCACTCTTCTTCTGCTGAAGTACCCTCTGCCATGAGATCATGAACTTGGGCACCTTTTTTTGGGAGCCCTTCAGAAGCATTACAGGACTGTGTGATCAAGCCTCAATTTCTCTGTTTGAAGCTGCTTTCCAGGTAGGCTTTGATAACAGCTGAGGAGTTGGGGAGGCAGGGAGGAGAGAGGGTCCTGTCAAGTTTCAGCACTGTCAAATCCCCTGTGTGTTCTTAATCCAGGCCTACCCCAGGACGATGGCATGACTCTCCAAGCACGGCCGAGGCAGCGGGCTTGAGGGCCTGGGCGTTCTCAAGAGATGGTGAGTAGCAGAATTGTTGGGGTTTGGGTGCTGTGCTGCTAAGATCACACAGTGATGTTTGCTTTTCTTTATTGCAGCTGATTAAGAGTGAGCAGCCTGGTGTTAGCAGGAATTTCCCTGAGGGAGAGCCAGCCTTCCTTTTCACCTGCCTGGACTCTGCATCTCCAGATGTCTGAGAGATAAGTGGAGGGCTCCGAGCCACGGAGGGGACGAAAGTGGGGGGCCGGGTCGGCTTTCAACCGGGAGTGGTTTTTGAGTTGGGTTTGGAGCTGGGGTTGTCCAGGAAGCGGCCCCTTAGGCTTCCTACAGGGAAAGTCTCCCTTTTGATCTCTCCACTGAGGTGTGCAGGGCAGAGCAGTCCCGGTGCTTGTCGTGTCCCTCGTTTGTTGCGCACTCTTTGTTTCATGTCTTTTGCCTTAGCCCTTCAAGGGGCCTACCAAAAACCCTGGCATCCCTCTTAGCCTCTCTGGACTCTCAGTTCCTCGGCCAGGTGCCGATGCCCTCGGACCATCGACTCGGGAGCTCGGGCAGGCATGGGCATCGTATCTCTCTTCAGAAGCATCCAGTCCAATGTCTTTCCAGGTCTTGTTCTGAGCTGTACTGACAGCCGAGCACCACCAGCATCCATTCCGGTGGATTAGGACTTGTAAGAATGCATAGCTAGGTAGCAGAGTGTGACCGGAGCATTCTCGAGTGTTCATCTTTGCGGTTCTTGGGATAAGTCATCCCCTTAGCATCTTTTTTCCTGCAGGTTTCTCTGAGCCCGGTCAGCTCTCCTTTCAGCTTACCTCGGTCATCTGCTCCCGAGTTCTCTCGGTCCTCAGGGTCATTCCTCTCATCGAGAGTTTTCTTTCCCTGTCGCGTCCCTTTGTTTGTTGCGTCTTGTGTCACGGGTGTGGGTGTGTATTTGGCCCGGAGCTGCTCTGCCCTGCAGCACAGCTGGGTGTAGGGGTAATAGGACAAATTTGAAATGCAGGGTGCATTGGCTTCTAGGTGGGATCTGTAGATTGACCCAAGATGTGTGGAGCTGTCAAGTTATCCTGCAGCCCTTTGACTCTTGTCCTAACTTCCTTTCAGATGCAGATGGAATAACCCTGTGGCAGAGCAGCCCCTGTGGGAGGCGTCGGTTCCCCCGAGAAGGTCAGTCCCTGTCGGTCTTTGCAGGGGAGGTGTAAATGGTGGCTCTGATACAGCCCTGACCTTTGTCTTTGTTTTTAGGAGCTTATGCAGGATATTGGCAGTCCAGGAGAAGCGGGCCAGGTGAGCATTCACTGGTGGACACCAGCTGTTTTTGTTGCTCCGCTCTCCATTTCTGCCTCAAGTCTAACATCCACTGTTGATTTTTGTTTTATTTCAGGTGGTCTGCTTGTGAGGTTGTTGTGGCTCAGGCTGGCAGCGGCCAGGTGGGTGTGAGTTTAAGTCAGTCCCAGTTTGGTTTTGCCAGGGGGATGTACATTGTGACTCTGCTACAGCCTTGTTTTTTGTTTTTATTTTTAGGAGGTAAAGCGGGATCTTGGCAGTCCAGGACCAGCTGCCTAGGTGAGCATTGACTGGTGGATGGAAGTGGCTGTAATCGCTCAGGTCTCAATTTCTGGTGTAACTCTAACATCCACTGTTTAATTTACTTTCATTTTAGGTGGTCCACTTGCAAGATTTCCTGGTCCTGGATGCCAGTGGCTTGGTGGGTATCAGCTTGAGCTTTATGTATTACTGAGTTCTGTTAGATTGTGGTGGTTGTGTTTTCTCAGTGACTCAGCCTGCTGTTTTCTTTGTGTCTTTGCAGGTGCTGCTACTGTCCTACACATGGCAAGGATTAGGGGCAAGCGGGTAAGTTGGCTTTTAGGCATTAGGGGTGATCCATAGGCATGGGGTGTGTAGCAGCATGCTAAATGTGTACCTTTTCCTTTTGCAGGTACCCTCTGGGTAAACTGTGGAGCCAAATCAGTATCTGAGGTGAGTTGGGGCAGAGGTGCTTGGAAAGCCTGGGGATTAGTTTCCTGTCACACAATTTTCACAGTTTGTACTTTGTTGTCTTAGGTATTGAAAGGAGGTGCGGAGCCTAAGTTTGGATACGGCAGTGCCGAAGTCCTCGGAGGATGGATTTTGTCCGCTCGTCTTCCGAAAGATAAGTGTTGGGGCTTGTGTTTGGGTGCAGGGGAAAGAACTTTGGAAGTGGGAGGCAATTTCACATTAGCTTAGAAGAGAGGGCCCTAGTGGGACGGGTCTCTCTGAAGTAATGGGAGAGGGTTTCCCCTTGGTCTCGCTGGAGCATTTGCCGGGCAGGGCAGTTCAGCATTCTAGCGTGTTTTGCGTCGTCAGCAGTCTTTGAGTCTCGGCGGCCTAGCGGATGTTTTCACCCGACGAGGTTGCCTTTCGTCCGGAGGCATCGCCACGGTCACCCGGCAGTCATCGCTTTCTTCACTCGGCTTCCCGAGCTTCTGGAGCGTCCTCTTAACAGCTTAGGCACTTAGTCTAGTGAGCAGTTTTGTTTGTATTGACTTGGAACTGACTATGTTTGTTTTGTATTGCAAGTGACTATGTTTGTTTTGTATTGCAAGTGACTATGTTTGTTTTGTATTGCAAGTGACTATGTTTGTTTTGTATTGCCAGTGACTCTGTATTGTATTGCATTGCCAGTGACTCTGTATTGTATTGCATTGCCAGTGACTCTGTATTGTATTGCATTGCCTGTGACTCTGTATTGTATTGCATTGCCAGTGACTCTGTATTGTATTGCCTGTGACTCTGTTTGTATTGTATTGCCTGTGACTCTGTTTGTATTGTATTGCCTGTGACTCTGTTTGTATTGTATTGCCTGTGACTCTGTTTGTATTGCACTGCCTGTGACTCTGTTTGTATTGCACTGCCTGTGACTCTGTTTGTATTGCACTGCCTGTGACTCTGTTTGTATTGCACTGCCTGTGACTCTGTTTGTATTGCACTGCCTGTGACTCTGTTTGTATTGCAAGTGACTCTGTTTGTATTGTATTGCAAGTGACTCTGTTTGTATTGTATTGCCAGTGACTCTGTATTGTATTGCATTGCCAGTGACTCTGTATTGTATTGCATTGCCAGTGACTCTGTATTGTATTGCAAGTGACTGTGTTTGTATTGTATTGCAAGTGACTCTGTATTGTATTGCAAGTGACTCTGTATTGTATTGTATTGCAAGTGACTCTGTATTGTATTGTATTGCAAGTGACTCTGTTTGTATTGCACTGCCAGTGACTCTGTTTGTATTGTAAGTGACTCTGTTTGCATTGCACTGCCAGTGACTCTGCGTTGCAAGTGACTGTTTGTATTGCACTCAAAGTCACTGTGCTTGTATTGCACTGAAAGTCACTGTGCTTGTATTGCACTCAAAGTCACTGTGCTTGTATTGTATTGAAAGTGACTGTGTTTGTATTGCACTCTAAGTCATGATGTTGCTGTATCCTACTGTATGACTTATGCTTGAGCTGCCCTGCCCTGGCACAGTCACAGTTAGGTAGAAGAGTTGTAGGGCTTTGCAGTTCATCTTTTTTCTGTGGAGTTTTGGGTAGAGAAGGTATGGGCCCTGAGGGGGGATGATGCCTAGCTGTCAGGTAACCACTTGTTGACCACCTGTCATTGTCTTGCAGGTCTCCGGGCAGGCTTAGTCTCTCTGTGGTTGCTGATGCTACGGAGTCTCTTGGAATCTACTGGGTAAGCTGAAGAGTGACTGTGTATGTCTGAGACTTGTCTGTCTGCTTGGGTTTGCCTGTGTGAGTGTGTGTGCTGACTGGTTCTAACCTTGTGTGTGTGACTTTTGCCTTCCAGGTTTTTCAACACATTTTAAATTTAGAATAAAAAATCCCCAGCCGGGGGGTTTTTTTTTTTTTCCCCCCGGCTGGGTTTTTTTTTCCTCGGTCCCGGCCGGTCTGCGAGGCGACGTTCATCGCCAAAGTTTGGGCGCCGACGGCCTAGGGACCGGGGTTTTCGTCAGGCAGGCTGATTTTTTCAGGGCTCCCGGGAACCACGTTCCCGAGGAGCGGTGCGAGTGTGTGCTGATGGTAGGGGATTGAGAGGTGAGAGAGGGTGGGTTTGTGTGCATGTTGACTGGTTCTAACCTTGTGTGTGTGACTTTTGCCTTCCAGGTTTTTCAACACATTTTAAACTTAGAATAAAAAATCCCCAGCCGGGGGGGTTTTTTTTTTTTTCCCCCCGGCTGGGTTTTTTTTTTCCTCGGTCCCGGCCGGTCTGCGAGGCGACGTTCATCGCCAAAGTTTGGGCGCCGACGGCCTAGGGACCGGGGTTTTCGTCAGGCAGGCTGATTTTTTCAGGGCTCCCGGGAACCACGTTCCCGAGGAGCGGTGCGAGTGTGTGCTGATGGTAGGGGATTGAGAGGTGAGAGAGGGTGGGTTTGTGTGCATGTTGACTGGTTCTAACCTTGTGTGTGTGACTTTTGCCTTCCAGGTTTTTCAACACATTTTAAACTTAGAATAAAAAATCCCCAGCCGGGGGGGTTTTTTTTTTTTTCCCCCCGGCTGGGTTTTTTTTTTCCTCGGTCCCGGCCGGTCTGCGAGGCGACGTTCATCGCCAAAGTTTGGGCGCCGACGGCCTAGGGACCGGGGTTTTCGTCAGGCAGGCTGATTTTTTCAGGGCTCCCGGGAACCACGTTCCCGAGGAGCGTTGTGAGTGTGTGCTGACTGTAGGGGATTGAGAGGCGAGAGAGGGTGCACGGTGCGCATGCTGAAGGAGGTGTGTGCGGTGGACGATTGTTATGTTTTATGTGTGCTGCTTTTGTTTTGGGTTTCCTGTAACAATAAAACAAGATATAATGAGTGTTTCAGATTTTGAAAAATGGTTCTATTGTGTTAATAGTCATTTGGCTTGTATTGCCTTGTATTGTTCTGTATTGGCATTTGCTGCTGTATTTCAATGTATTGCTCTGTATGTAAATTGTAATTTTATAGGTGTGCCTATGGACTGTATCTGTATTTGCATTTGTATCTGTTGTTTCTGTATGTTTTGCTAAAGTGTAAAGAAACCCATTCATGCAATAAAAGCTGAATATACCCTAATAAAGATGCCCCCCTGCCCCCCCAATAAAGATACCCCGTGCCCCCCTCTCCCCCATTTGGCTCCTGTCTTTATTTGGTGTCAGAGTCATTTATTCTATTTCCTACCTCAAGGTAAGTCTATTTTCCTCTCTACACCTTCATGCTATTTCCTTTTCTGTCTAATTCTGCTTCTTTCTCTCTTAACTCTTAATTTTTCTCTGTTATTCTATTTCTAGATGTTTTTCTGTTTCTCTTTCTCTTTAACTCTCTTTTTCTGTCTGTTTTGCTTTCACTCTGTTTCAGTCTGTCTTTTGCTTTCACTCTAACTGTTTCACTCTTTCTCTCTCATGCTGTTTCTCTGTTTTTCTGTTTTGATTTCTATTTTTCTCTAACCCTGTTTCTCTGTATGTCTTTGTGTCTATTTCACTCTCTATTTCACTTCCTTTCTATTTCTCTCTGTCTATTTCTCTCTGGCTCTGTGTATTTCTCTCTCTTTGTCTGTTTCTCTGTGTTTTTCTCTGTTTCTTTCTATTTCTCTGTCTTTGTCTATTTCTCTATTTCTCTCTGTCTTTGTCTTTTTCTGTCTTAGACAAAGACAGAGAGAAATAGACAATTTCTCTCTTTGTGTTTTTCTCTTTCTCTATTTCTCTCTGTTTCTGTCATTTTCTCTCCATCTCTATTTCTCTCTGTCTTTGTCTTTTTCTCTGTCTGTATTTCTCTCTTTGTCTATTTCTCTCTGTCTCTGTCATTTTCTTTCTGTCTCTATTTCTCTGTCTTTGTCTATTTCTGTCTGTCTCTATTTCTCTCTGTCTCTGTCATTTTCTCTGTCTCTATTTCTGTCTTTGTCTTTTTCTCTGTCTCTATTTCTCTCTGTCTCTGTCATTTTCTCTCTGTCTCTATTTCTCTGTCTTTGTCTATTTCTCTGTCTGTCTATTTCTCTGTCTTTGTCTATTTCTCTGTCTTTGTCTATTTCTCTGTCTTTGTCTATTTCTCTTTGTCTATTTCTCTCTGTCTCTGTCATTTTCTCTGTCTCTATTTCTCTCTTTGTCTATTTTTCTCTGTTTCTATTTCTCTGTCTTTGTCTGTTTCTCTGTCTGTCTATTTCTCTGTCTTTGTCTATTTCTCTGTCTTTGTCTATTTCTCTCTGTCTCTGTCATTTTCTCTGTCTCTATTTCTCTGTCTTTGTCTATTTTTCTCTGTTTCTATTTCTCTGTCTTTGTCTATTTCTCTGTCTTTGTCTATTTCTCTGTCTTTGTCTATTTTTCTCTGTCTCTATTTCTCTGTCTCTATTTCTCTGTCTCTATTTCTCTCTCTGTCTCTATTTCTCTCTCTGTCTCTATTTCTCTCTGTCTCTATTTCTCTCTGTCTCTATTTCTCTCTGTCTCTATTTCTCTCTGTCTCTATTTCTCTCTGTCTTTGTCTATTTCTCTCTGTCTCTATTTCTCTCTGTCTTTGTCTATTTCTCTCTGTCTCTATTTCTGTTTCTCTGTCTTTGTCTTTTTCTCACTCTGTCTTGTTTCTCTGTCTTTGTCTTTTTCTCTCTCTGTCTTTGTTTTTTCTCTCTGTCTTTTTCTCTCTGTCTTTGTCTTTTTCTCTCTCTGTCTTTTTCTCTCTTTTCCTTTCTCTCTGGTGCAGCAGTAGGGCTTTTCAGGCGGCCAGGGAATAAATATTAAAAAAAACTTTAAATTTAAAATAAAAATATTTACTCCCTGGCCGCCTGAAAACCCCTACTGCTGCACCAGACTTATTATTTTTATTCTTTTTATTTATATACTATATATAGTATATAGGGTGTATATACATCCCATATACTATATAGCCCCCCCAATTAGTACTCCAGATGGGAGTAGCAACCAATAATTATTAATCATCACCACAGTCTACTCCCATCTGGAGTACTAATTACCCCCAATTAACCCCTAATTATGCACATGACGTCACTAATTATGCAAATGAGCTAATTAGCATAATTTTTTCGGCACGCGCACACACACAGACATCCCCTGATTTTGATTGACAGCGACACACCCCCCAGGGTTGATTGACAGCTAGCCCACCAGCCCCACCCCCTGTCGCCGACGTCACCGCAGCCCCACCCCCTCGTCGTCGACGTCACCTCTGCCCCCGCCCCCTCGTCGTCGACGTCACCGCAGCCCCACCCCCTGTCGTCGACGTCACCGCAGCCCCACCCCCTGTCGTCGACGTCACCGCAGCCCCACCCCCTGTCGTCGACGTCACCGCAGCCCCACCCCCTGTCGTCGACGTCACCGCAGCCCCACCCCCTGGTCGTCGACGTCACCGCAGCCCCACCCCCTGTCGTCGACGTCACCGCAGCCCCACCCCCTGTCGTCGACGTCACCGCAGCCCCACCCCCTGTCGTCGACGTCACCGCAGCCCCACCCCCTGTCGTCGACGTCACCGCAGCCCCACCCCCTGTCGTCGACGTCACCGCAGCCCCACCCCCTGTCGTCGACGTCACCGCAGCCCCACCCCCTGTCGTCGACGTCACCGCAGCCCCACCCCCTGTCGTCGACGTCACCGCAGCCCCACCCCCTGTCGTCGACGTCACCGCAGCCCCACCCCCTGTCGTCGACGTCACCGCAGCCCCACCCCCTGTCGTCGACGTCACCGCAGCCCCACCCCCTGTCGTCGACGTCACCGCAGCCCCACCCCCTGTCGTCGACGTCACCGCAGCCCCACCCCCTGGTCGTCGACGTCACCGCAGCCCCACCCCCTGGTCGTCGACGTCACCGCAGCCCCACCCCCTGGTCGTCGACGTCACCGCAGCCCCACCCCCTGGTCGTCGACGGGTTAGGGTTAGGGTTAGGGTTAGGGTTAGGGTTCGGGTTCGGGTTCGGGTTCGGGTTCGGGTGTTAGGGTGTTAGGGTGTTAGGGGGTTAGGGGGTTAGGGGGTTAGGGTTAGGGTTAGGGTTAGGGTTAGGGTTAGGGTCCCCAGGGTTAGGGTTAGGGTTAGGGTTAGGGTTAGGGTTAGGGTTAGGGTTAGGGTTAGGGTTAGGGTTAGGGTTAGGGTCAGGGTCAGGGTCAGGGTCAGGGTCAGGGTCAGGGTCAGGGTCAGGGTTAGGGGGTTAGGGTTAGGGGGTTAGGGTTAGGGGGTCAGGGTTAGGGTTAGGGTTAGGGTTCGGGTTCGGGTTCGGGTTCGGGTTCGGGTGTTAGGGTGTTAGGGTGTTAGGGGGTTAGGGGGTTAGGGGGTTAGGGTTAGGGTTAGGGTTAGGGTTAGGGTTAGGGTCCCCAGGGTTAGGGTTAGGGTTAGGGTTAGGGTTAGGGTTAGGGTTAGGGTTAGGGTTAGGGTTAGGGTTAGGGTTAGGGTTAGGGTTAGGGTTAGGGTTAGGGTTAGGGTTAGGGTTAGGGTTAGGGTTAGGGTTAGGGTTAGGGTTAGGGTTAGGGTTAGGGTTAGGGTTAGGGTTAGGGTTAGGGTTAGGGTTAGGGTTAGGGTTAGGGTTAGGGTTAGGGGTTAGGGTTAGGGTTAGGGTTAGGGTTAGGGTTAGGGTTAGGGTTAGGGTTAGGGTTAGGGGGTTAGGGTTAGGGTTAGGGTTAGGGTTAGGGTTAGGGTTAGGGTTAGGGTTAGGGTTAGGGTTAGGGTTAGGGTTAGGGTTAGGGTTAGGGTTAGGGTTAGGGTTAGGGTTAGGGTTAGGGTTAGGGTTAGGGTTAGGGTTAGGGTTAGGGTTAGGGTTAGGGTTAGGGTTAGGGTTAGGGTTAGGGTTAGGGTTAGGGTTAGGGTTAGGGTTAGGGTTAGGGTTAGGGTTAGGGTTAGGGTTAGGGTTAGGTTAGGGTTAGGGTTA